>NC_091234.1:20972567-21062567 GCF_040958095.1 Procambarus clarkii | reverse complement strand
AATGTTTGTAAGTGAAGCACAGGAGTAGACTTTTTTTTAGGCCTATGCTAAGGGGGGGGGGATGGATTTAGGATTCTATAGGCCTAATAGGCCTAATTTGGAACACCTGGCCGAGTCATTAATGTAATTATTAGCAATTTTCAGAGATGGTAAAGGTTTGAATTTTTAGTGTAGGCCTACTGGCTACATAAGCCTATTGGTAATTCAATTGTTAAGAGGAAATATGAGAATAAAACTAAAAAAAAAAAAAAAAAAAAAAAAACCCAGTATCATTGTATACTGACTGTATTACCTGTTTAAGTAGACCACTTAAGTACTTAAAACTCCCCCCCCCCTCACTACACACTCAAGTAGCCCTCCTGCTAATACAACACCCTCTATACATCACTGCTGTATTAATACAACCACACTAAACCCAGTATCACTGTATACTGACTGTATTACCTGTTTAAGTAGACCACTTAAGTACTTAAAACTCCCCCCCCCCTCACTACACACTCAAGTAGCCCTCCTGCTAATACAACACCCTCTATACATCACTGCTGTATTAATACAACCACACTAAACCCAGTATCATTGTATACTGACTATATTACCTGTTTAAGTAGACCACTTAAGTACTTAAAACTCCCCCCCCCCCTCACTACACACTTAAGTAGCCCTCCTGCTAATACAACACCCTTTATACATCACTGCTGTATTAATACAACCACACTAAACCCAGTATCACTGTATACTGACTGTATTACCTGTTTAAGTAGACCACTTAAGTAAGTACTTAAAACTCACCCCCCTCACTACACACTCAAGTAACCCTCCTGCTAATACAACACCCTCTATACATCACTGCTGTATTAATACAACCACACTAAACCCAGTATCACTGTATACTGACTGTATTACCTGTTTAAGTAGACCACTTAAAGTAAGTACTTAAAACTCACCCCCCTCACTACACACTCAAGTAGCCCTCCTGCTAATACAACACCCTCTATACATCACTGCTGTATTAATACAACCACACTAAACCCAGTATCACTGTATACTGACTGTATTACCTGTTTAAGTAGACCACTTAAAGTAAGTACTTAAAACTCACCCCCCTCACTACACACTCAAGTAGCCCTCCTGCTAATACAACACCCTCTATACATCACTGCTGTATTAATACAACCACACTAAACCCAGACAGCCTCATACTGGCAGCCACTCAAAATACATTCAATAATTTATTATACAACACGAGAACTTTCTACATAAAATAAATCTATATATCCTTTTGCTGGGTTGTATTATCAGCTCGTTTTAGGCCTAATGAACTAAATTGTTTAGTTCTTCAGGTGCATCAGGGCGAAAGAAACTGCCTATTTGTTTCAGCCTCCGCCGGGGATCGAACCCGGAAGCTCAGGACTACGAATCCCGAGCGCTGACCACTCAGCCGTCAGGCTCTTGCGATTGCACAGTTGATTGACAGTCGAGAGGCGGGACCAAAGAGCCAGAGCTCAACTAGGTGAGTAGGAAGGAGGACCTGACAGACAGGTGATAGTATCCGCACGCTTTCCTGTCCACGATAACAGACCCCAGCGATAACCAGATGACAACAGGAGACTCCAGTGATAACCAGAGGACAACAGACACACTCCAGTGATAACCAGAGAGCAACACACACACTCCAGGATAACCAGAGAGCAACAGACACACTCCAGTGATAACCAGAGGACAACAGACACACTCCAGGATAACCAGAGGACAACAGACACACTCCAGTGATAACCAGAGAGCAACACACACACTCCAGGATAACCAGAGAGCAACACACACACTCCAGGATAACCAGAGAGCAACACACACACTCCAGGATAACCAGAGAGCAACAGACACACTCCAGTGATAACCAGAGGACAACAGACACACTCCAGTGATAACCAGAGGACAACAGGAGACTCCAGTGATAACCAGAGAGCAACACACACACTCCAGGATAACCAGAGAGCAACACACACACTCCAGGATAACCTGAGAGCAACACACACACTCCAGGATAACCTGAGAGCAACACACACACTCCAGGATAACCAGAGAGCAACACACACACTCCAGGATAACCAGAGAGCAACACACACACTCCAGGATAACCAGAGAGCAACACACACACTCCAGGATAACCAGAGAGCAACACACACACTCCAGGATAACCAGAGAGCAACACACACTCCAGGATAACCAGAGAGCAACACACACACTCCAGGATAACCAGAGAGCAACAGACACACTCCAGTGATAACCAGAGGACAACAGACACACTCCAGTGATAACCAGAGAGCAACAGACACACTCCAGTGATAACCAGAGAGCAACACACACACTCCAGGATAACCAGAGAGCAACAGGAGACTCCAGTGATTACCAGAGCAACAGAAGACTCCAGCGATAACCAGAGAGCAACAGGAGACTCCAGCGATAACCAGAGAGGAACACACACACTCCAGTGATAACCAGAGAGCAACAGACACACTCCAGTGATAACCAGAGGGCAACAGACACACTCCAGTGATAACCAGAGAACAACAGACACTCTCCAGGATAACCAGAGGACAACAGACACACTCCAGTGATAACCAGAGAACAACAGACACTCTCCAGGATAACCAGAGGACAACAGACACACTCCAGGATAACCAGAGAACAACAGACACACTCCAGGATAACCAGAGGACAACACACACTCCAGGATAACCAGAGAACAACAGACACTCTCCAGGATAACCAGAGGACAACAGACACACTCCAGGATAACCAGAGGACAACACACACACTCCAGGATAACCAGATAACAACAGAGCAACCCGTCCTCCAAAAATGGACAGGCAAATGTAACAGCGCCATAAGTGCAATTATGTACTATGTATGACAGTCAGGAAATGTACTTATCACACTTAGTATTAAACCGTACTGTCAATTCTGATAATGGGTTGCAACACACACCAACGATAGCCAGAAGGGATCGTTATCATGAAAACTTAATATACAAAATACAGAATGAATAACAAACACTTAATATTTATATAGTAGGAAAATATACATTTCCTAGTTCATATTATATATATATATATATATATATATATATATATATATATATATATATATATATATATATATATATATATATATATATATATATATTAATTAGTTTATATATAAATTATATACTATTTGTTTGTTTAAACTCTGTGATGTTTTTTGAGATTGTCTTGAAGGTATCTTATGTATATATATATATGTGTGTAAGGTGTACATATGTGAAACAAGCTTAAGACTTGACGTAAGACAAGCTGACTTAGAGGCTTAAGTCTCTTAAGTCAGCTTGAACTGGGTGAGCAGAGGCGTTGCTCTTAAGTTTTTTTTGCTTCTTCAGCGCCCTCTGTAATTTGTTCCTCATTTGAGAGGTTTATAGTGACATCTTCCTGTCTGTCTGTCTCGCCCACACCTGTCTGTCTCGCACGCCCACACACCTGTCTGCCACACCCACCCGCACACATTGCCGGCTAAGTAAGTCCACTACGGGCTCGCCATAGCCCGTGCTACTTGCCACTTTTGTTCCTAGTATGGGAACCTGACGGCTGAGTGGGCAGCACTCGGGATTCGTAGTCCTAAGGTTCCGGGTTCGATCCCCGGTGGAGGCGGAAACAAATGCGCAGTTTCTTTCACCCTGATGCCCCTGTTCACCTAGCAGTAAATAGGTACCTGGGAGTTAGACAGCTGTCACGGGCTGCTTCCTGGGGGTGGAGGCCTGGTTGAGGACCGGGCCGCAGGGACGCTAAGCCCCGAAATCATCTCAAGATAACCTCAAGATGGCATCAGATGTTGCCATACAATGAAGGCAACGTTGCCATACAATGAAGGCAACGTTGCCATACAATGAAGGCAACGTTGCCATACAATGAAGGCAACGTTGCCATACAATGAAGGCAACGTTGCCATACAATGAAGGCAACGTTGCCATACAATGAAGGCAACGTTGCCATACAATGAAGGCAACGTTGCCATACAATGAAGGCAACGTTGCCATACAATGAAGGCAACGTTGCCATACAATGAGGGCAACGTTGCCATACAATGAAGGCAACGTTGCCATACAATGAAGGCAACGTTGCCATACAATGAGGGCAACGTTGCCATACAATGAGGGCAACGTTGCCATACAATGAGGGCAACGTTGCCATACAATGAAGGCAACGTTGCCATACAATGAAGGCAACGTTGCCATACAATGAGGGCAACGTTGCCATACAATGAAGGCAACGTTGCCATACAATGAAGGCAACGTTGCCATACAATGAAGGCAACGTTGCCATACAATGAGGGCAACGTTGCCATACAATGAGGGCAACGTTGCCATACAATGAGGGCAACGTTGCCATACAACGAGGGCAACGTTGCCATACAATGAGGGCAACGTTGCCATACAACGAGGGCAACGTTGCCATACAATGAGGGCAACGTTGCCATACAATGAGGGCAACGTTGCCATACAATGATGGCAACGTTGCCATACAATGATGGCAACGTTGCCATACAATGATGGCAACGTTGCCATACAATGATGGCAACGTTGCCATACAACGAAGGCAACGTTGCCATACAACGAAGGCAACGTTGCCATACAATGAAGGCAACGTTGCCATACAATGAAGGCAACGTTGCCATACAATGAAGGCAACGTTGCCATACAATGAAGGCAACGTTGCCATACAATGAGGGCAACGTTGCCATACAATGATGGCAACGTTGCCATACAATGATGGCAACGTTGCCATACAATGATGGCAACGTTGCCATACAATGATGGCAACTTTGCCATACAATGATGGCAACGTTGCCATACAATGAAGACAACTTTGCCATACAATGAAGGCAATGTTGCCATACAATGAAGGCAATGTTGCCATACAATGAAGGCAATGTTGCCATACAATGAAGGCAATGTTGCCATACAATGAAGGCACTGTTGCCATACAATGCAAGCAGTGTAGCCAAGCCAAGAGGACTAGCCAGAACACACAGTGTAGCCATCACTAGCAGTGTCTTACACTGAAGGGTTGGGGGGGGGGGAGGTGTGTATGTGTGTGGGGGAAGGCAGGTGTGTGTTTGGGGGGGGGCGGGGGAGCAGGTGTGTAGGGGCCACACACCTGGCCTATATTAGAGGCAGGTAAGTCCATTATACTCCGCCACACACCTGGATACTACAAGACAATGCTTCCCCCTCCCCCCCCTGACGTCACCACCCCCCCCCCCTTAAGGGGAACTCGTTAGACCTGTTCTCAATTCACACACACACGCACACGCGCGCGCGCACACACACACCAGGAAGCAGCCCGTAACAGCTGGCTATAACTCCCAGGTACCTATTTACTGCTAGGTAACAGGGGGCATAAGGGTGAAAGAAACTATTGTGTTTCACGCCGGCGCCTGGAATGGAACCCCCCGTAATCCACAGGATTACGTATCCAGCGTGCTGTCCACTCAGCCACTTTCCCCACATTTTCACTACATTACACTTTGCGGTATTGAACTCTAGTAGCCACTTGTCCTCATCCTCAGTCCTTACCGTCCTCGTTAGTAAAGACTTCCTCTCATGGCTCATTTGCATAGACCTGGGGCCAGATTCACGAAGCAGTTAGGCAAGCACTTGCGAACCTGGGGCCAGATTCACGAAGCAGTTAGGCAAGCACTTGCGAACCTGGGGCCAGATTCACGAAGCAGTTACGCAAGCACTTGCGAACCTGGGGCCAGATTCACGAAGCAGTTACGCAAGCACTTGCGAACCTGGGGCCAGATTCACGAAGCAGTTACGCAAGCACTTGCGAACCTGGGGCCAGATTCACGAAGTAGTTACGCAAGCACTTACGAACCTGTACATCTTTTCTCAATCTTTGGCGACTTTGTTTACAATTATTAAACAGTTAATGAGCTCGGAAGCACCAGGAGGCTGTTTATAACAATAACAACAGTTGATTGGCAAGTTTTCATGCTTGTAAACTGTTTAATAAATGTAACCAAAGCCGTCAAAGATTGAGGGAAGATGTACACGTTCGTAAGTGCTTGCGTAACTGCTTCGTGAATCTGGCCCCAGGTTCGTAAGTGCTTGCGTAACTGCTTCGTGAATCTGGCCCCAGGTTCGCAAGTGCTTGCGTAACTGCTTCGTGAATCTGGCCCCAGGTTCGCAAGTGCTTGCGTAACTGCTTCGTGAATCTGGCCCCAGGTTCGCAAGTGCTTGCCTAACTGCTTCGTGAATCTGGCCCCAGGTTCGCAAGTGCTTGCGTAACTGCTTCGTGAATCTGGCCCCAGGTTCGTAAGTGCTTGCGTAACTGCTTCGTGAATCTGGCCCCAGGTTCGCAAGTGCTTGCGTAACTGCTTCGTGAATCTGGCCCCAGGTTCGCAAGTGCTTGCGTAACTGCTTCGTGAATCTGGCCCCAGGTTCGCAAGTGCTTGCGTAACTGCTACGTGAATCTGGCCCCAGGTTCGCAAGTGCTTGCGTAACTGCTACGTGAATCTGGCCCCAGGTTCGCAAGTGCTTGCGTAACTGCTTCGTGAATCTGGCCCCAGGTTCGTAAGTGCTTGCGTAACTGCTACGTGAATCTGGCCCCAGGTTCGCAAGTGCTTGCGTAACTGCTTCGTGAATCTGGCCCCAGGTTCGCAAGTGCTTGCGTAACTGCTTCGTGAATCTGGCCCCAGGTTCGCAAGTGCTTGCGTAACTGCTTCGTGAATCTGGCCCCAGGTTCGCAAGTGCTTGCGTAACTGCTTCGTGAATCTGGCCCCAGGTTTGTAAGTGCTTGCGTAACTGCTTCGTGAATCTGGCCCTAGGAACGAAGGGGTCATTAGCATTAGAACCATTCTCTTATCACCATCTGTTTCCTATCTGCTAGGTAATCCCTTACCAAATGGAGTTTATCACATTTAAACCTGTTTTTATTATGTGGGGTTTCAAAGGGTTTTTTTCTGGTGTTTGACGAACCTGTTATCTATCCCGCCCCCTTTTTTGGTTATCTTTTGTTATCTTCGTGTTAGAGACGTGAAGATATTAGCTCCTTGAGATGAGCCTCTATTCTCTTGTTTATGGGGCCGGGTCCATGTCCCTCCCCCCCCCTATCTGTGCCCAATCGTTCAGGAATGCTTCAAGACTACGTCGTAGTGAAGGCTATGTACACGGTAGCAACTGTGAGGGGCTATACTGTGAAGGGCTATATTGTGAGGGGCTACACTGTGAGGGGCTATACTGTGAAGGGCTATATTGTGAGGGGGCTACACTGTGAGGGGCTACACTGTGAGGGGCTATACTGTGAGGGGCTATACTGTGAAGGGCTATACTGTGATGGCTACACTGTGAGGACTACACTGTGAGGGGCTACACTGTGAGGGGCTACACTGTGAGAGGCTACACTGTGATGGCTACACTGTGAGGACTACACTGTGAGGGGCTACACTGTGAGGGGCTACACTGTGATGGCTACACTGTGAGGACTACACTGTGAGGGGCTACACTGTGAGAGGCTACACTGTGAGGGGCTACACTGAGAGGCTACACTGTGAGAGGCTACACTGTGAGAGGCTACACTGTGATGGCTACACTGAGGGGCTACACTGTGAGAGGCTACACTGTGAGAGGCTACACTGTGATGGCTACACTGAGGGGCTACACTGTGAGAGGCTACACTGTGAGGGAGGCTACACTGAGGGCTACACTGTGAGAGTGTAACAGTGCAAGTATTTTGAACTCTTTCATGTATAATTGTGAATTATAATTGTGGGTGTGTGTGCGTGTGTGTGTGTGTGTGTGTGTGTGTGTGTGTGTGTGTGTGTGTGTGTGTGTGTGTGTGTGTGTGTGTGTGTGTGTGTGTGTGTGTGTGTGTGTGTTGGCAAGGAGGCGCACGGTACGAGGGAGGGTGACCGGCCTGGCTAGTACTCTTGAACAAGGAGAGCCTTGTATACTGCAAGACCTGCCTGGGTCCTATAAGGGTTAGTTTTGCTTCTCGGGCCTTATTTGGGCATGAGGAAGAGAGTACACAGCTTTCCCCACGTTGGGGAGGGCTGGGAGATTCAGTTAGCGACCGCCTTACAGAGAGAGAAGGTGACCAGCCAGTCTTCCTCACCCTGACGGGTGACACTCCAGGCACCCTCAGGGTGCATCCGTCTGAGTTGTGAGGTAAGAGTGTCAGTAATGCATTGTCTTGATTGGGTGTCTTTGTGGTGACGAGCTAGTGGAGTCTGAACCATTTAGCCATGTATGGTGTGGGCGTGTATGGAGTGGGTCATCTCCCCCCCCCCTTTTAATTTGGTCAATATTGTGTTAAATAATAGAATGTCAATGTTAAATATCAATTGCTGGAATTTGGAATAATGAAATAATTTGGTAATAAACATCTATGTGTAGAATAACAAACTTGACTTTTGTTCAGTCCTCTTTTTGAATCAATGTCCCCACAAGTAAGAGTTAAGGCTAAGAGATAACTAAATTAAGCAGTGTTCCTGTCGCATTGTTTAAGTGGAAGTAAAGTTAGATTCAATGACAGGTGGTGGCAGCAAACATCAGAACATCTTAGTATAACATCATAGATAGAATAAAATCAGCCTATTCTCCTCTTCTTATTCCTCCTACATCACTCAACTCCTCCTTCATTCTCTCCCTCCTGCCTCCCCTCTTCCCGTTCGCTTCCCGTTTTCTATTCCCGCTCGCCTCTCTCTACCTCAGTTCCTGCTCGCCCCTCCCCCATGTTCTATCCTCCCATCCCTCCTCCTCTTTCCTCTCTTTCCTCCTTCTATCTTTACTTTGCTTTACTTGACATTCACACAGTGCAAGTATTTTGAACTCTTTCATGTATAATTGTGAATTATAATTGTGGGTGTGTGTGCGTGTGTGTGTGTGTGTGTGTGTGTGTGTGTGTGTGTGTGTGTGTGTGTGTGTGTGTGTGTGTGTGTGTGTGTGTGTGTGTTGGCAAGGAGGCGCACGGTACGAGGGAGGGTGACCGGCCTGGCTAGTACTCTTGAACAAGGAGAGCCTTGTATACTGCAAGACCTGCCTGGGTCCTATAAGGGTTAGTTTTGCTTCTCGGGCCTTATTTGGGCATGAGGAAGAGAGTACACAGCTTTCCCCACGTTGGGGAGGGCTGGGAGATTCAGTTAGCGACCGCCTTACAGAGAGAGAAGGTGACCAGCCAGTCTTCCTCACCCTGACGGGTGACACTCCAGGCACCCTCAGGGTGCATCCGTCTGAGTTGTGAGGTAAGAGTGTCAGTAATGCATTGTCTTGATTGGGTGTCTTTGTGGTGACGAGCTAGTGGAGTCTGAACCATTTAGCCATGTATGGTGTGGGCGTGTATGGAGTGGGTCATCTCCCCCCCCCCTTTTAATTTGGTCAATATTGTGTTAAATAATAGAATGTCAATGTTAAATATCAATTGCTGGAATTTGGAATAATGAAATAATTTGGTAATAAACATCTATGTGTAGAATAACAAACTTGACTTTTGTTCAGTCCTCTTTTTGAATCAATGTCCCCACAAGTAAGAGTTAAGGCTAAGAGATAACTAAATTAAGCAGTGTTCCTGTCGCATTGTTTAAGTGGAAGTAAAGTTAGATTCAATGACAGGTGGTGGCAGCAAACATCAGAACATCTTAGTATAACATCATAGATAGAATAAAATCAGCCTATTCTCCTCTTCTTATTCCTCCTACATCACTCAACTCCTCCTTCATTCTCTCCCTCCTGCCTCCCCTCTTCCCGTTCGCTTCCCGTTTTCTATTCCCGCTCGCCTCTCTCTACCTCAGTTCCTGCTCGCCCCTCCCCCATGTTCTATCCTCCCATCCCTCCTCCTCTTTCCTCTCTTTCCTCCTTCTACCTTTACTTTGCTTTACTTGACATTCACTACTACCTTACGATCCCCCCCCCCCCCGTTACAAGAGGGCGCCACTGAGAGAGGCTATATTAAGACACTACCAGAACCATTGCATCACTCACACCACCATATTACTCAAGGTATTTCTATTTATATCAAAGTGAGGAGGAGTGATGCATCTCTCTCAACAACTTGGGCTGGACGGTAGAGCTCGCTTCATGCAGGACGGCGTTCAATCCCCGATCCTCCACCATTCCTTTCCCCCGTCCCATCCCAAATCCTTATCCTGACGCATTCAAAGTGGTATATAGTCGTAATGGCTTGACGCTTTCTCCTCACGCGTATAAAGAGTTCTAGCTCCTGAGCCTGGCTCGCGGGGCTGGCTTCTACCGGCGCGTGCGTGGTTCACGAAGCTGTTTGGTCTAGCAGCAAGTGACCTGGGACCAGATTCACGAAGCAGTTACGCAAGCACTTACGAACCTGGGGCCAGATTCACGAAGCAGTTACGCAAGCACTTACGAACGTGTACATCTTTCCTCAATCTTTGACGGCTTTGGTTACATTTATTAAACAGTTTACAAGCATGAAAACTTGCCAATCAACTGTTGTTATTGTTATAAACAGCCTCCTGGTGCTTCGGAGCTCATTAACTGTTTAATAATTGTAAACAAAGCCGCCAAAGATTCAGAAAAGATGGACAGGTTCGTAAGTGCTTGCGTAACTGCTTCGTGAATCTGGCCCCTGCTTCGCGAAATAGCTCTCTCTCATGGAGTCACGCAATGGTTAAAAGCATCGTAGCTGCCTCTCTTGTTAACAGTGTTTGCATAGTCTCATTTACAGTGTGCTAATAATATTATTATTAAATTACTATTTTGTAACTACTTTTTCACCTCAGAAGCCTATCCTAAACTATCCCGACCTGAGCGGACAGAATACTGGACGCGTGATCCTGTGGTCCCGGGTTCGATCCCGGGCGCCGGCGAGAAACAATGGGCAGAGTTTCTTTCACCCTAATGCTCCTGTGACCTAGCAGTAAAATAGGTACCTGGGTGTTAGTCAGCTGTCACGGGCTGCTTCCTGGGGGTGGAGGCCTGGTTGAGGACCGGGCCGCGGGGACACTAAGCCCCGAAATCATCTCAAGATAACCTAATTTCAAAAAGATCCCAACCATGTCTAATGCAGTAATAGGTACCTGGGAGTTAGTCAGCTGTCACATCACACAAACACACAAACAGGTGAGTACACACAAGCGGACCAAAAAGCTGTAGCGGGATGGTAACAGGCGGGACCCAAGAGCCAGAGCCCAACCGCCGCAAACACAACTAGGTGAGTAGACACATATCTACCAGAGGTAGAGTGGCCCTCGGGCCCCGCTGGAGCTGAGCCTGGCTTATACAAGCACCAAAGTGCTCAGTCCGCCCAAACAAAGCCAGGGGGGTGGCCACGGGCTCACCATAGACCGTGCTACTTGCCCCGCTCCTGTGCCAGGTAAGTCCACTACGGGCTCACCATAGCCCGTGCTACTTGCCCCGCTCCTGTGCCAGGTAAGTCCACTACGGGCTCACCATAGCCCGTGCTACTTGCCCCGCTCCTGTGCCAGGTAAGTCCACTACGGGCTCACCATAGCCCGTGCTACTTGCCCAAGAGAGAACTAGACAAACACCTCACAAGAATACCTGATCAACCAGGCTGTGATTCATACGTCAGGCTGCCAGTAGCCACGCCCAACAGCCTGGTTGACCAGTCCGACAACCGGGAGGCCTGTTAGGAGACCGGGCCGCGGGGCCGTTGATCCCGTCAGCTACAAAAGGTAGGGAGGTAGGACCTTAGTGTGTGGTGGACATTATGTGGAAAGAAATTTCCCATTTGTTTACTGTTTCTAAACCTGTATTTACCCAGGTCTTTCCTGTTTCTAAACCTGTATTTACCAGGTCTTTCCTATTTCCCAACCTGTATTTACCCTGGTCTTTCCTGTTTCCAAACCTGTATTTACCCAGGTCTTTTCTATTTCCCAACCTATATTTACCCTGGTCTTTCCTGTTTCCCAACCTGTATTTACCCAGGTCTTTCCTATTTCCCAACCTGTATTTACCCAGGTCTTTCCTGTTTCCAAACCTGTATTTACCCAGGTCTTTCCTGTTTCTAAACCTGTATTTACCCAGGTCTTTCCTGTTTCCAAACCTGTATTTACCCAGGTCTTTCCTGGTTTCCAAACCTGTATTTACCCAGGTCTTTCCTATTTCCCAACCTGTATTTACCCAGGTCTTTCCTGGTTTCCAAACCTGTATTTACCCAGGTCTTTCCTGGTTTCCAAACCTGTATTTACCCAGGTCTTTCCTGGTTTCCAAACCTGTATTTACCCACGTCTTTCCTGTTTCCAGACCTGTATTTACCCAGGTATTTCCTGTTTCCAAACCTGTATTTACCCAGGTCTTTCCTGTTTCTAAACCTGTATTTACCCAGGTCTTTCCTGTTTCCAAACCTGTATTTACCCAGGTCTTTCCTGGTTTCCAAACCTGTATTTACCCAGGTCTTTCCTATTTCCCAACCTGTATTTACCCAGGTCTTTCCTGGTTTCCAAACCTGTATTTACCCAGGTCTTTCCTGGTTTCCAAACCTGTATTTACCCAGGTCTTTCCTGGTTTCCAAACCTGTATTTACCCACGTCTTTCCTGTTTCCAGACCTGTATTTACCCAGGTCTTTCCTGTCAAACTCTCGCCGTTCATTTATATTTATGGCAGAATTGACGTTCAATATTCAGAGGGCCGACATATGGCATAAGGCGAGGCCCAACAACTGGAGCCCAACCACCGAAAAACACTTTAGAAACCACACTAATACGTTGCAATGGCAGCGTGCGTATGTGGCAGCTGTTATCTGCAATATTTCATGGAGGGGAGGGTGTGGGGTGTGGGGGGGTGGGGAGGGATGGTAGGGGAGGGTGGGGGGAGGGTGGGGGAGGGTGGGGGAGGGTGGGGGGAGGGTGGGGGGAGGGTGGGGGGAGGATGTGGGGAGGGTGGGGGTGTGGGGGAGGGTGGGGGAGGGTGTAGGAAGTGTGGGGAAGGATGTGGGGAAGAGGGTGCTAAGGCAAGGCTTCCTGCTCCCTATCAGCACAACACCAAAAAATTAGACAAAAAACATACATCCTCTGACACGAACGCTTCCCCCCTCCCCCCCACCCCCTCCCTCACCCCCAGACACCCCCCCTCACCCCCAGACACCCCCCCTCAACCCCTGTGACAACGTGTTGTCACGCCCAATAAACCCCCAACAGAGTACAACTCATCCCCAAACCCATTTATAAAAATGCCAGCCAGAGAGGCATGTCCCAGGAGCTAGAGGGCGACTCTGGCCCAGGGGAACAAGTCAGGGGGCACAAGACACAAGGTCAGGGGCCCCTGGAGGCAGCGGGGTCCCTCAGGGCGCGGTCCTTTGACCCTTCGTAAGTGGACATGACCTGCCCGAAGGTGGAAGTTCTTGCACCCTCAGTTGTGTTTATGCGTGGGACGTAGGAGGTCCCAGGGTACTGTGGGATGTCCCAGGGTACTGTAGGACGTCCCAGGGTACTGTAGGACGTCAAAGGGTATTGTAGGACGTCCCAGGGTACTGTAGGACGTCCCAGGGTACTGTAGGACGTCCCAGGGTACTGTAGGACGTCAAAGGGTATTGTAGGACGTCCCAGGGTACTGTAGGACGTCCCAGGGTACTGTAGGACGTCCCAGGGTACTGTAGGACGTCCCAGGGTGCTGTGGGACGTCCCAGGGTACTGTAGGACGTCCCAGGGTACTGTAGGACGTCCCAGGGTACTGTAGGACGTCCCAGGGTACTGTAGGACGTCCCAGGGTACTGTTGGACGTCCCAGGGTACTGTAGGACGTCCCAGGGTACTGTGGGACGTCCCAGGGTACTGTGGGACGTCCCAGGGTACTGTGGGACGTCCCATGGTACTGTGGGACGTCCCAGGGTACTGTGGGACGTCCCAGGGTACTGTGGGACGTCCCAGGGTACTGTAGGACGTCCCAGGGTACTGTAAGACGTCCCAGGGTACTGTAGGACGTCCCAGGGTACTGTAGGACGTCCCAGGGTACTGTAGGACGTCCCAGGGTACTGTAGGACGTCCCAGGGTACTGTAGGACGTCCCAGGGTACTGTGGGACGTCCCAGGGTACTGTGGGACGTCCCAGGGTACTGTGGGACGTCCCAGGGTACTGTGGGACGTCCCAGGGTACTGTAGGACGTCCCAGGGTACTGTTGGACGTCCCAGGGTACTGTAGGACGTCCCAGGGTACTGTAGGACGTCCCAGGGTACTGTAGGACGTCCCAGGGTACTGTAGGACGTCCCAGGGTACTGTTGGACGTCCCAGGGTACTGTAGGACGTCCCAGGGTACTGTAGGACGTCCCAGGGTACTGTTGGACGTCCCAGGGTACTGTAGGACGTCCCAGGGTACTGTAGGACGTCCCAGGGTACTGTAGGACGTCCCAGGGTACTGTAGGACGTCCCAGGGTACTGTAGGACGTCCCAGGGTACTGTAGGACGTCCCAGGGTACTGTAGGACGTCCCAGGGTACTGTAGGACGTCCCAGGGTACTGTGGGACGTCCCAGGGTACTGTGGGACGTCCCAGGGTACTGTGGGACGTCCCAGGGTACTGTAGGACGTCCCACAGTACCCTGGGACCTCCCACTTACCACTATTGATAATGTTATCATGATATCAGCCTTACGTTATCACAGTAGACAAACCAGGACACCTAATCATCGTAGTGAATTCAACGGTGTGAATTCTACGTATGTCAGTGTCTCCTGAGACCATCACCTATCTTGAGGTTATCTTGAGATGATTTCGGGGCTTTAGTGTCCCCGCGGCCCGGTCCTAAACCAGGCCTCCACCCCCAGGAAGCAGCCCGTGACAGCTGACTAACACCCAGGTACCTATTTACTGCTAGATAACAGGGGCCATCAGATTGAAAGAAACTCTACCCATTGTTTCTCGCCGACGCCCGGGATCGAACCCAGGATCACGCGCCCAGGGTTCTGTCCACTCAGCCACCGGCTCCACGTAGGCCTAACCAAAGGTACCGGAGGCCTAGTACACAGGTACCACTGCTAGACCATATAACCAGGTGCCATTCACGTCTGCAATAGTTAGCCGTCTAGGACACTTAACAAGGTCGTTAGAGCTAATAAATCTATTGTTATTGTCCTCTTATCGTGCAATATTGCATATAGCAAAGCTGCCACACTACCCTATTGAGTGTAGACGCTAGAGGCACCCGTCCAATTTCTTGTAGCATCGGGAATCGAACACGGACCCGTAAGAAGCGAGGCTGCCACTGTACCGACAACTCCAGTAGAGGCTACAGCGGAAAGGCCTCGCCCTGACAGTCAAGTAACTGAACAAGTTACAGTAAAAACAAAAGAACGGTTACTTGCTGTAAGAACGCCAGCGTTCATTTCCTAGATGTCTTGTTAGCCCTCGGTATGGTGGCCAGGTCCGCCCTAGGTATAGGGGCCAGGCCCGCCCTAGGGATGGCCCCTTACGAACCTGGGGGCCAGATTCACGAAGCAGTTACGCAAGCACTCACGAACCTGTACATCTTTTCTCAATCTTTGGCGGCTTTGTTTACAATTATTAAACAGTTAATGAGCTGGGAAGCACCAGGAGGCTGTTTATAACAATAACAACAGTTGATTGGCAAGTTTTCATGCTTGTAAACTGTTTAATAAATGTAACCAAAGCCGTCAAAGATTGAGGAAAGATGTACACGTTCGTAAGTGCTTGCATAACTGCTTCGTGAATCTGGCCCCCTCTGGGTGCTTGCGTAACTACTTCATGAATCTGACCCCAGCTAACGAACATAATCACGGGAGGCCATTGATCACACACACAATCGATCCCAAACTATGGCAAACCCGTTCCAAACCTGTACACTAAATATCCAACGCACTCTTAAAGAATGATAAGGAACTGCTAGATAAATGCCATGACAGAGTATTGTCGTAAGCACAATCAGAGGACCGGCATTTGTACAATCAGATAACACAATGTGAAAGTTGAATTAAAAGAACGGTATCTCTGCCATGGGCTCGAACTTTCGTTCCTGGAGGATAGAGTAGAAATAGAAATGTCCCTAGGGTGATATGTCCCTAGGGTGGTGGAAATGAAAAGGTCCCTAGGGTGATATGTCCCTAGGGTGGTGGAAATAGAAATGTCCCTAGGGTGATATGTCCCTAGGGTGGTGGAAATAGAAATGTCCCTAGGGTGATATGTCCCTAGGGTGGTGGAAATAGAAATGTCCCTAGGGTGATATGTCCCTAGGGTGGTGGAAATGAAAAGGTCCCTAGGGTGATATGTCCCTAGGGTGGTGGAAATAGAAATGTCCCTAGGGTGGTGGAAATAGAAATGTCCCTAGGGTGATATGTCCCTAGGGTGGTGGAAATAGAAATGTCCCTAGGGTGATATGTCCCTAGGGTGGTGGAAATAGAAATGTCCCTAGGGTGATATGTCCCTAGGGTGGTGGAAATGAAAAGGTCCCTAGGGTGATATGTCCCTAGGGTGGTGGAAATAGAAATGTCCCTAGGGTGGTGGAAATAGAAATGTCCCTAGGGTGATATGTCCCTAGGGTGGTGGAAATGAAAAGGTCCCTAGGGTGATATGTCCCTAGGGTGGTGGAAATAGAAATGTCCCTAGGGTGATATGTCCCTAGGGTGGTGGAAATAGAAATGTCCCTAGGGTGATATGTCCCTAGGGTGGTGGAAATGAAAAGGTCCCTAGGGTGATATGTCCCTAGGGTGGTGGAAATGAAAAGGTCCCTAGGGTGATATGTCCCTAGGGTGGTGGAAATGAAAAGGTCCCTAGGGTGATATGTCCCTAGGGTGGTGGAAATGAAAAGGTCCCTAGGGTGATATGTCCCTAGGGTGGTGGAAATAGAAATGTCCCTAGGGTGATATACAGGGTGGTGGAGCATTGCCGTTCCCTGGAAGCCATGCTGCACCCTACGACACCCTTAGGTTATGTACAGAAGCGCCGCCATGCTGCCATGCTTCACACTATACAGTATACACTAAATATATGTAATGCTGTAATGCTATTCAGGTCGCTTAGTGGGAACCACGAGAGGTGGGGTGGATTGGGGTCGGTTAGGGTGGGTTTACAGAGCAGCGATGGGGTTGGAGACCCTTGTTTGGGGTGTTGGAGGGTGTTGGAGGGTGTTGGAGGGTGTTGGAGGGCGTTGGAGGGCATTGGAGGGCGTTGGAGACCCTTGTTTGGGGTGTTGGAGGGTGTTCGAGGGTGATGTAGGGTGTTGGAGGGCGTTGGAGGGTGTTGGAGACCCTTGTTTGGGGTGTTGGAGGGCGTCGGAGAGCGTTGGAGGGTGTTGGAGAGCGTAGGAGGGCGTTGGAGAGCGTTGGAGGACGTTGGAAGGCGTTGGAGGGCGTCGGAGAGCGTTGGAGGGCGTCGGAGAGCGTTGGAGAGCGTTGGAGGGCGTCGGAGAGCGTTGGAGGGCGTCGGAGAGCGTTGGAGGGTGTTGGAGGGCGATAGAGGGTGTTGGAGGGCGATAGAGAGCGTTGGAGGGTGGTGTTGGCGAGGTGGGGACGGTCAGCCACCACCCCCACCACTGAACAATGGAGGTCTTGACAGGACCGAGGGGGAGTCACTGAACCAAGCACCGGCCAAGCCTCGCTCTTGTCAAGGCTGTTGCTGGCCAGTGTTGCTGGGTGTTTACCACTAGTCAATTTCCAGGGTTATATATTCCCTGAGGCCAAGCTTGTCTTGTGATAACTTGGTCCAACAGGCTGTTGCTTGCAGCAGCCCGCAGGCAATGTGGCACGGCATGCAGGGACCTCTCCAATCTCCTATTGAAGTCTCTATGTGTAGGAATCTCTCCAATCTCCTATTGAAGTCTCTATGTGCAGGAATCTCTCCAATCTCCTATTGAAGTCTCTATGTGAAGGAATCTTTCCAATCTCCTATTGAAGTCTCTATGTGAAGGAATCTTTCCAATCTCCTATTGAAGTCTCTATGTGAAGGAATCTCTCCAATCTCCTATTGAAGTCTCTATGTGCAGGAATCTCTCCAATCTCCTATTGAAGCCTCTACGTATAGGAATCTCTCCAATCTCCTATTGAAGGGGCCAGGATAAGGATTTGGGATGGGACGGGGGAAGGGAAAGGTGCCCAACTATTTTGGACCGTCGGGGGATTGAACACCGACCTGCATGAATGGAGACCGTGGCCCAGATTCACGAAGTAGTTACGCAAGCACTTACGAACCGGTCCATCTTTTTCTCAATCTTCGGCGGCTTTGTTTACAGTTATTAAACAGTTAATGAGCTCGGAAGCACCAGGAGGCTGTTTATAACAATAACAACAGTTGATTGGCAAGTTTTCATGCTTGTAAACTGTTTAATAAATGTAACCAAAGCCGTCAAAGATTGAGGAAAGATGTACAGGTTCGTAAGTACTTGCGTAACTGCTTCGTGAATCTGGCCCCAGGTTCGTAAGTACTTGCGTAACGGCTTCGTGAATCTGGCCCCAGGTTCGGAAGTACTTGCGTAACTGCTTCGTGAATCTGGCCCCAGGTTCGTAAGTACTTGCGTAACTGCTTCGTGAATCTGGCCCCAGGTTCGTAAGTACTTGCGTAACTGCTTCGTGAATCTGGCCCCAGGTTCGTAAGTACTTGCGTAACTGCTTCGTGAATCTGGCCGAAGGTTCGTAAGTGCTTGCGTAACTGCTTTCGTGAATCTGGCCCCAGGTTCGTAAGTACTTGCGTAACTGCTTCGTGAATCTGGCCCCAGGTTCGTAAGTACTTGCGTAACTGCTTCGTAAATCTGGCCCCAGGTTCGTAAGTACTTGCGTAACTGCTCCGTGAATCTGGCCCCAGGTTCGTAAGTACTTGCGTAACTGCTCCGTGAATCTGGCCCCAGGTTCGTAAGTGCTTGCGTAACTGCTTGTAAACTGTTTAATAAATGTAACCAAACCCGTCAAAGATTGAGGAAAGATGGACACGTTCGTAAGTGCTTGCGTAACTGCTTCGTGAATCTGGCCCCAGGTTCGTAAGTACTTGCGTAACTGCTTCGTAAATCTGGCCCCAGGTTCGTAAGTACTTGCGTAACTGCTTCGTGAATCTGGCCCCAGGCTCGTAAGTACTTGCGTAACTGCTTCGTGAATCTGGCCCTGTAGCTCTACCGTCCAGGCTAAGTAGTTGGTGAGCCAGAGAAAGCTGCTGCCTTAACCACATAAACCCCACTACCTCACTACATCATGCTGCGACAATGCTGTTGGCCTCGTATACTGCTGCATCACTAACACATGACTCTTAACACTTCTCAATAGCAACTCTGATACGTGGCGTCAGGTCCTACACACTAGCTGGTACTGAACATATACTTTCATTCTTACACATACGTGCGACCAGTTCTGGAGTATGCAGCCTCATCGTGGGGGCGCCCCCCACACACACACCTTAAAAAAGTCCATGGGGAAATTCGAGAAGAAATAGACAAGGCAACCCTGTTGAAAAGCAGAGGTGCAACAGGTACTCTGAGAGAGAACTCTATTAACATCAGAGGTCCGAGACTGTTCAACACGCTTCCACTACACATAAGGGACATAACTGGCCGACCCCTCACAGTGTTCAAGAGAGAACTATCAACATCAGAGGCCCGAGACTGTTCAACACGCTTCCACTGCACATAAGGGACATAACTGGCCGACCCCTCACAGTATTCAAGAGAGAACTATCAACATCAGAGGCCCGAGACTGTTCAACACGCTTCCACTACACATAAGGGACATAACTGGCCGACCCCTCACAGTATTCAAGAGAGAACTATCAACATCAGAGGCCCGAGACTGTTCAACACGCTTCCACTGCACATAAGGGACATAACTGGCCGACCCCTCACAGTGTTCAAGAGAGAACTATCAACATCAGAGGCCCGAGACTGTTCAACACGCTTCCACTACACATAAGGGACATAACTGGCCGACCCCTCACAGTGTTCAAGAGAGAACTATCAACATCAGAGGCCCGAGACTGTTCAACACGCTTCCACTACACATAAGGGACATAACTGGCCGACCCCTCACAGTGTTCAAGAGAGAACTATCAATATCAGAGGCCCGAGACTGTTCAACACGCTTCCACTACACATAAGGGACATAACTGGCCGACCCCTCACAGTGTTCAAGAGAGAACTATCAGAGGCCCGAGACTGTTCAACACGCTTCCACTACACATAAGGGACATAACTGGCCGACCCCTCACAGTGTTCAAGAGAGAACTATCAACATCAGAGGCCCGAGACTGTTCAACACGCTTCCACTACACATAAGGGACATAACTGGCCGACCCCTCACAGTGTTCAAGAGAGAACTATCAACATCAGAGGCCCGAGACTGTTCAACACGCTTCCACTACACATAAGGGGCATAACTGGCCGACCCCTCACAGTGTTCAAGAGAGAACTATCAACATCAGAGGCCCGAGACTGTTCAACACGCTTCCACTACACATAAGGGACATAACTGGCCGACCCCTCACAGTGTTCAAGAGAGAACTTCACAAACACCTCACATAGACACCTGATCAACCAGGCTGTGATTCACGTGTCAGGCAGCAAGCAGCAACCTAACCCAACAACCTGGTTGATCAGACCACCAACCGGGATCAAGATAGCCAGAACAAAAGGATGAAAGGCAGAGAAACAGAATAACCAGACATAAGAAAGATATCTCCAATCACAATATCAAATATCATAGAAGCAATTTAGGTCATTAGTCACTTCCTTAAACGGCCGAGGGGGTGGGAGGGCGGAGCCTAGGAGCTCAAGTTCGATCCTGCAAGCACAAATAGCTTCTCAACACACAGGATAGCACATCCGGGAGGGTTCGAGTCACCGCCCTCACAGCGCCCCCAGAGTGGGGGGGGGGAGTGGGGGGGGGGAGTGGGGGGGGGGGAGTGGGGGGGGAGTGGGGGGGGAGTGGGGGGGGAGTGGGGGGGGAGTGGGGGGGGAGAGGGGGGGGAGGGGGGGAGTGGGGGGGAGTGGGGGGGAGTGGGGGGGGGAGTGGGGGGGGGAGTGGGGGGGGGAGTGGGGGGGTAGGGTTCAGCCCTCCTTTGGTGGTGGGGGGGGGGAGGGTCCAGCCACTGTTGCCAGGTGTAGGTGGCGAGGTGTCCCCACTTGCCCCCTCCGTGTACAGGTGTGTACACACCTGTATACTGTACTAGATGTACACACACCTGTACACTACACCAGGTGTGCACACACCTGTACACTACACCAGGTGTACACACACCTGTACACTACACCAGGTGTACACACACCTGTACACTACACCAGGTGTACACACACCTGTACACTACACCAGGTGTACACACGCCTGTACACTACACCAGGTGTACACACACCTGTACACTACACCAGGTGTACACACACCTGTACACTACACCAGGTGTACACACACCTGTACACTACACCAGGTGTACACACACCTGTACACTACACCAGGTGTACACACACCTGTACACTACACCAGGTGTACACACACCTGTACATTACACCAGGTGTACACACACCTGTACACTACACCAGGTGTACACACACCTGTACACTACACCAGGTGTACACACACCTGTACACTACACCAGGTGTACACACACCTGCAACAAATCCCCATGTGGGCTTAGATTACCCAAACACGTGACTAGGACAGGTGTAGCGGGGATGAAAGACAGCCTCCTGACTACACCTGACACCATACCTGCCCCCACACCTGAACCCTGCCCTCCCCCCCCACACCAGACCACTAGAGAGCGGGCATTACACAAGACGAATCACGTCTCGTCCGAACCTTAGAGTCATTAGCATATTCAGACACGAATTGACTAAGAGTTGAGAGCCGGGACCAAAGAGCTGAAGCTCAACTCCCCCGCGAGCACAACTAGGTGACTACAGAAGAAAACTGAGTTACGACACAATCACTGAACGACACAATTGAGTCGGGGAAATCATGTCGAATCTTTCGACAGTGAGGAAATCAGTGAATACATTCATTCATTCATGGTTTCTTTCGCGAAGATTCACGAAGCAGTTACGCAAGCATTTGCGAACCTTGGGCCAGATTCACGAAGCATTTACGAACCTGGGGCCAGATTCACGAAACAGTTACGTACTCAAGCACTTACAACCTGGGGCCAGATTTCCGAAGCAGTTACGCAAGCACTTACGAACCTGGAGCCAGACTCATGAAGCAGTTACGCAAGCATTTACGAACCTGGGGCCAGATTCACGAAGTAGTTACGAAAGCACTTACGAACCTGGGGCCAGATTCACGAAGCAGTTACGCAAGCACTTACGAACCTGTACATCTTTTCGCAATCTTTGGCGGCTTTGTTTACAATTATTAAACAGTTAATGAGCTCGGAAGCACCAGGAGACTGTTTATAACAATAACAACAGTTGATTGGCAAGTTTTCCTTCTTGTAAACTGTTTAATAAATGTAAACAAAGCCGTCAAAGATTGAGGGAAGATGTACACGTTCGTAAGTGCTTGCGTAACTGCTTCGTGAAGATGGCCCCAGGTTCGTAAGTGCTTGCGTAACTGCTTCGTGAATATGGACATTTGACACCACCATTAGAGTTGAGCCAACACCACTATCTCTCTCACCTATCGATAACAGGATATCAAGCTCCTGATATCGGAAAAGGTGAGTGACAGCACCTCACTCCAAATCTTACTCACACCATGAGTCTGTACCTTGCTTAAATACATGAATGTTGGGTCTTAGCTCCTGGACCCATTATGCGCCTCTGTAACCTGTTTCAAGGCCGCCCGCGGGATGGGTATGGGGTCCACTACCACCCACAGGATGGGTATGGGGTCCACTACCACCCACAGGATGGGTATGGGGGTCCACTACCACCCACAGGATGGGTATGGGGTCCACTACCACCCACAGGATGGGTATGGGGTCCACTACCACCCACAGGATGGGTATGGGGTCCACTACCACCCACAGGATGGGTATGGGGTTCACTACCACCCACAGCATGGGTATGGGGTCCACTACCACCGACAGGATGGGCATGGGGTCCACTACCACCCACAAGATGGGCATGGGGTCCACTACCACCCACAAGATGGGCATGGGGTCCACTACCACCCACAAGATGGGCATGGGGTCCACTACCACCCACAAGATGGACATGGGGTCCACTACAACCCACAAGATGGACATGGGGTCCACTACCACCCACAAGATGGACATGGGGTCCACTACCACCCACAAGATGGGCATGGGGTCCACTACCACCCACAAGATGGGCATGGGGTCCACTACCACCCACAAGATGGACAAGGGGTCCACTACCACCCACAGGATGGGCATGGGGTCCACTACCACCCACAGGATGGGCATGGGGTCCACTACCACCCACAAGATGGGCATGGGGTCCACTACCACCCACAAGATGGGCATGGGGTCCACTACCACCCACAAGATGGACATGGGGTCCACTACCACCCACAGGATGGGCATGGGGTCCACTACCACCCACAAGATGGGCATGGGGTCCACTACCACCCACAAGATGGGCATGGGGTCCACTACCACCCACAAGATGGGCATGGGGTCCACTACCACCCACAAGATGGACAAGGGGTCCACTACCACCCACAGGATGGGCATGGGGTCCACTACCACCCACAAGATGGGCATGGGGTCCACTACCACCCACAAGATGGGCATGGGGTCCACTACCACCCACAGGATGGGTATGGGGTCCACTACCACCCACAAGATGGGCATGGGGTCCACTACCACCCACAAGATGGGCATGGGGTCCACTACCACCCACAGGATGGGTATGGGGTCCACCACCACCCACAAGATGGGCATGGGGTCCACTACCACCCACAAGATGGGCATGGGGTCCACTACCACCCACAAGATGGGCATGGGGTCCACTACCACCCACAAGATGGGCATGGGGTCCACTACCACCCACAAGATGGGCATGGGGTCCACTACCACCCACAAGATGGGCATGGGGTCCACTACCACCCACAGGATGGGCATAGGGTCCACTACCACCCACAAGATGGGTATGGGGTCCACTACCACCCACAAGATGGGCATGGGGTCCACAGAATGACAAAACCACCAAACACACTGCCAATGCATAGCAAACGTCAATTTTACAATGCTATAAGTCTGACTAATAACATATCATATTTTAACGGATAGGTCGACCAGGGAAGAGATTACAGAGGAATCGACGTTTTGGAATCTCGGAGGAAATTGATGAGTTTGTGAGGTCTGGGAAGAGGTTGAGGGGGGAGATTGAGGGGTGGGGGAGGGGTAGAGGGGATTGATAGATAGATAGACGCGCCAGCAAGGCGGGAGCCCAGGAGCTAGGCTCAAGAAATGGCTACTGAAGTGGGTAACGAAGAAGATCTCAGATATGGACAGCTTGCTTCAGGCAAGGATACGAAACAGCGAGTCATACCCTAAGGACAAGGGCATGGTAGATCGTACCCTAAGAACAAGGGCATTGTCACATCGTACCCTAAGAACAAGGGCATGGTAGATCGTACCCTAAGAACAAGGGCATTGTCACATCGTACCCTAAGAACAAGGGCATGGTAGATCGTACCCTAAGAACAAGGGCATGGTCACATCGTACCCTAAGAACAAGGGCATGGTCACATCGTACCCTAAGAACAAGGGCATGGTCACATCGTACCCTAAGAACAAGGGCATGGTCACATCGTACCCTAAGAACAAGGGCATGGTCACATCGTACCCTAAGAACAAGGGCATGGTCACATCGTACCCTAAGAACAAGGGCATGGTAGATCGTACCCTAAGAACAAGGGCATTGTCACATCGTACCCTAAGAACAAGGGCATGGTAGATCGTACCCTAAGAACAAGGGCATTGTCACATCGTACCCTAAGAACAAGGGCATGGTAGATCGTACCCTAAGAACAAGGGCATGGTCACATCGTACCCTAAGAACAAGGGCATGGTCACATCGTACCCTAAGAACAAGGGCATGGTCACATCGTACCCTAAGAACAAGGGCATGGTCACATCGTACCCTAAGAACAAGGGCATGGTCACATCGTACCCTAAGAACAAGGGCATGGTCACATCGTACCCTAAGAACAAGGGCATGGTCACATCGTACCCTAAGAACAAGGGCATGGTCACATCGTACCCTAAGAACAAGGGCATGGTCACATCGTACCCTAAGAACAAGGGCATGGTCACATCGTACCCTAAGGACAAGGGCATGGTCATATCGTACCCTAAGGACAAGGGCATGGTAGATCGTACCCTAAGAACAAGGGCATGGTAGATCGTACCCTAAGGCCAAGGGCATGGTCACATCGTACCCTAAGAACAAGGGCATGGTCACATCGTACCCTAAGAACAAGGGCATGGTCACATCGTACCCTAAGGACAAGGGCATGGTCACATCGTACCCTAAGGACAAGGGCATGGTCACATCGTACCCTCAGGACAAGGGTGTGACCAGTTTGTACCCAAGATGGGTACGGCGTTCCCCCTCACCCCCTACCACGCACGCACGCACGCAACTGTTTATCTCTGATAAACAGGAACTGATCTTCGTTTGCGTCGTTAGACAGTATAGCGTGCGTATAGTCCGTATAGTATAGATAGTGCGTATAGTGCGTATAGTTAGATAGTATAGTCCGTCCACCAGGACCTAGATTCACGAAGCAGTTACGCAAGCACTTACGAACCTGGGGGTCAGATTCACGAAGCAGTTACGCAAGTACTTACGAACGTGTACATCTTTCCTCAATCTTTGACGGCTTTGGTTACATTTATTAAACAGTTTACAAGCGTGAAAACTTGCCAATCAACTGTTGTTATTGTTATAAACAGCCTCCTGGTGCTTCCGAGCTCATTAACTGTTTAATAATTGTAAACAAAGCCGCCTAAGATTGAGAAAAGATGTACAGGTTCGTAAGTGCTTGCGTAACTGCTTCGTGAATCTGGCCCCAGGTTCGCAAGTGCTTGCGTAACTGTTACGTGAATCTGGCTCCAGGTCACTAGCCTGGGGGTCACGGGGTCAGACCCCTAGACGTCCCAGACACACTCACAACCCACTAAACCATGATGAGAGGCAGTACGGTGGGATTGAACTCTCGGATCACAACAAAAACATTAACTTGTAGCTATCACCAGGAAAAATTCATGCTATCTGTTAACAGAGCACCCGATACTTTAGAGTGTTATCACTAGGAAGGCTCCGATATCTTGTTATCTGCTAAAAAGTATCCCTCTTACATTGTTGCTGCCTAAGAAACCCCCCGATATCTTTCTGCTATCACCAAGAGCCCCGTTTTCCTATCACCCGTGAGTTCTGTTATCTTTTTGGTACTACGTACCTTGTGTAGCTTCCAGGGATCAATGGCCTCGCGGCCCGGTCTCCTAGGCCTCCCAGTTAAGCCTACTGGTACACCAACGTCACCAAAATATAGCAGTGACATCCTGGTGACATCCGGGATGCACCTTTGGTCGCCGTGATCAACCAGGCTGTGATTCATACGTCAGGCTGCGAGAAGCCGCGTCCAACAGCCTGGTTGATCAGTCCAGCAACCTCAAGGTGGGTAACCCTAATACACAAATAATATCTGCCTTAATCACTACGATCATATTACGCGGCCCGGTCCTCGACCAGACCTCCAACCCCCCAGGAAGCAGCCCGTGACAGCTGACTAACACCCAGGTACCTATTTTACTGCTAGGTAACAGGGGCATAGGGTGAAAAACTCTGCCCATTGTTTCTCGCCGGCGCCCGAGATTGAACCCAGGACCACAGGATCACAAGTCCAGCATGTTGTCCACTCGGCCGACCGGCTCCCATAGACGCATGTCGTGCTAAAATAATCTTGCATTAGATATAGATATTCCATTAGATATAGATATTCCATTAGATATAGACTCATTCCTCCCAATATTTGCTGACGATGCTAAAACTACGAGAAGGATTAGGACAGAAGGGGACCACGTCTGACCAAAGAGCTCTAGCTCTTTGGTCCCGCCTCTCAAGCCATTCAAGCGTCGGCAAGCACATTTAGTACATTACACGACAGACCGCGCTGACTGCCGTCTAGAGGCGGTGGTGCAGAGCTGGAGTCCCCTTGTCGTGCACAAAACGCCACTCCCTTTATTGTCCAGTACTTGTAGCAGTGTTAAGGTCTGGGAGAGAACAGTGGTGGTGGTGGTGACAACAGGAGGAGCAGCAGCAGCAGCAGCAGGATCAGCAGCAGGAGCAGCAGCAGTAGCAGCACACAGCAGCAGCAGCACACAGCAGCAGCAGCAGCAGCAGCAGGAGCAGCAGCAGGATCAGCAGCAGGACCAGCAGCAGCAGCAGCACACAGCAGCAGCAGCAGCAGCAGGAGCAGCAGCAGGACCAGCAGCAGCAGCAGCACACAGCAGCAGCAGCACACAGCAGCAGCAGCAGCAGCACACAGCAGCAGCAGGACCAGCAGCAGCAGCAGGAGCAGCAGCAGTAGCAGCACACAGCAGGGCCGACAACATGACCAAGGTCACACAACTGTAGCATGTACCCCCCTGCTGAATTACTTGTAGTGTGCCCCCCCCCCCCTTCCCCCTCACACCTCACCTACTGCTCCCCTTCTCTCACCTGCTCTACCTCTCCCCTCACATCCCTCACTCACCTCTCCCCTCATGATAAAGCATCTAAATTATTGGCACCGACTACGGGCTCACCATAGCCCGTGCTACTTGCCCCGCTCCTGTGCCAGGTAAGTTACGGGCTCACCATAGCCCGTGCTACTTGCCCCGCTCCTGTGCCAGGTAAGTTACGGGCTCACCATAGCCCGTGCTACTTGCCCCGCTCCTGTGCCAGGTAAGTCCACTACGGGCTCACCATAGCCCGTGCTACTTGCCCCGCTCCTGTGAGAGGTAAGTTACGGGCTCACCATAGCCCGTGCTACTTGCCCCGCTCCTGTGCCAGGTAAGTTACGGGCTCACCATAGCCCGTGCTACTTGCCCCGCTCCTGTGCCAGGTAAGTTACGGGCTCACCATAGCCCGTGCTACTTCTTCTTGAGAGGTTATCTTGAGATGATTTCGGGGCTTTAGTGTCCCCGCGGCCCAGTCCTCGACCAGGCCTCCACCCCCAGGAAGCAGCCCGTGACAGCTGACTAACACCCAGGTACCTATTTTACTGCTAGGTAACAGGGGCATAGGGTGAAAGAAACTCTGCCCATTGTTTCTCGCCGGCGCCTGGGATTGAACCCGGGACCACAGGATCACAAGTCCAGCGTGCTGTCCGCTCGGCCGACCGGCTCCCTAGAGTGCAGAGAGTGCAACACATCTCCTCTAGCACCACTAGGTACAACTATCACACCACCACCACTCGCAGCAACCACCATTACTACCCCAGGACCACAGGATCACTAGTCCAGCGTGCTGTCCGCTCGGCCGACCGGCTCCCTGGAGTGCAACACCTCTCCTCCACCACCACTAGGTACAACTATCCACCACCACCACTCGCAGCAACCACCATTACTACCCCAGGACCACAGGATCACTAGTCCAGCGTGCTGTCCGCTCGGCCGACCGGCTCCCTAGAGTGCAACACCTCTCCTCCACCACCACTAGGTACAACTATCCACCACCACCACTCGCAGCAACCACCATTACTACCCCAGGACCACAGGATCACTAGTCCAGCGTGCTGTCCGCTCGGCCGACCGGCTCCCTAGAGTGCAACACCTCTCCTCCACCACCACTAGGTACAACTATCCACCACCACCACTCGCAGCAACCACCATTACTACCCCAGGACCACAGGATCACTAGTCCAGCGTGCTGTCCGCTCGGCCGACCGGCTCCCTAGAGTGCAACACCTCTCCTCCACCACCACTAGGTACAACTATCCACCACCACCACTCGCAGCAACCACCATTACTACCCACTACCATCACTGCCCACTAACCTCCGCTGGGCACCAAGTGCCCGCCTCACACTCAAGGAGCCCTCAAGGACAGTCAACAACCTATAGACTGGATTCTCCCACTTCCTCCACACTCACCACCCCACACACTCACTATTTGGGCTCACCATAGCCCGTGCTACTTGGAACCTGTTCCGAGTAGCTGAATCTATAACAACACTCATTATAGAACTTTGCGAAGCTCCGCCAGTCACTTGGGCTGGACGGTAGAGCGACGGTGTCGCTTCATGCAGGTCGGCGTTCAATCCCCCGACCGTCCACAAGTGCTTAGGCACCATTCCTTTCCCACCGTCCCCTCCCAAATCCTTATCCTGACCCCTTCCCAGTGCTATATAGTCGTAATGGCTTGCCTCTTTCCCCCTGATAATTCCCTTCCAGGAACAGTGTTCTAGCGCAAGAAATAAGCCTTTAAGACACTGAAATCACAATAGCTTGATGAATCAAATGAACGAATCCGCATGGGCCGTGACGAGGATTCGAACCTACGTCTGAGAGCATCCCAGACGTCTGGGATGCTCTCACACGCAGGTTCGAATCCTCATCACGGCCCTTGTGGATTTATTCAGACCAGAAAAGGCTACAGTAACTGTTTTAAACCATCGTATCATCTCACACTATCGACTTGAGAATGGTCCAGGACGGACCGAAACGTCGTCGTCCCTTCAACTTCTAGTGTGTGGTCTGGTCAACATTAGCCACGTTATTGTGACTCCTCGCCTGCACTGTATCATCTAGACACAAGACACAAGATACAAGACACAAGATACAAGACATGATACAAGATACAAGACACAAGATACAAGATACAAGATACAAGACACAAGACATGATACAAGATACAAGACACAAGACACAAGACACAAGACACAAGATACAAGATACAAGATACAAGATACAAGATACAAGATACAAGATACAAGTATCACTGTAACCCATCCACTTACTAGCCAAGAGATATTTTACAAGTCAGTACACATAAGAAACATAACTGGCCGGCCTCTCACAGTGTTCAAGAGAGAACTCGACCAACACCTCACAAGAATACCTGATCAACCAGGCTGTGATTCACATGTCAGGCTGGGAGCAGCCGCCTCCAACAGCCAGCTTAACCAGGCCATCAACCGGGAGGCCTGGTCGAGGACCGGGCAGCGGGGCTGTTGATCCCCGGAAGTTATGCAAGGTATCCACTGTTACACCAACACAAGAATGGTTTAGGACCACTTAGTACCTAAGGACCACTTAGTATCTAAGGACCACTTAGTATCTAAGGACCACTTAGTATCTAAGGACCACTTAAGAGAGAATACAAGATTATAGAGGAACACTAACAAAGGTTGAGAGAAGGGAAACCCTGCCTCACCAACTCTATCTAATTATATTCACAGGATGGGAAGACCAGAGAGAGAGAGAGAGAGAGAGAGAGAGAGAGAGAGAGAGAGAGAGAGAGAGAGAGAGAGAGAGAGAGAGAGAGAGAGAGAGAGAGAGAGAGAGAGAGAGAGAGACAGAGACAGAGACAGAGACAGAGACAGAGACAGAGACAGAGACAGAGACAGAGACAGAGACAGAGACAGAGACAGAGACAGAGAGACAGAGAGACAGAGAGACAGAGAGACAGAGAGACAGAGAGACAGAGAGACAGAGAGACAGAGAGACAGAGAGACAGAGAGACAGAGAGACAGAGAGACAGAGAGACAGAGAGACAGAGAGACAGAGAGACAGAGAGACAGAGAGACAGAGAGACAGAGAGACAGAGAGACAGAGAGACAGAGAGACAGAGAGACAGAGAAATAACAGGTAGCAGGAGGCCCTGTGTATGTCTCGATACATTCAGGCAGCAGCAGGGACCCTTCTCCCCGTCGCCAACCTGGCCGGGCACAGTCCCGGAATATCAGAGTACGAGCAACGCAACAATTCCTAGGAAATTAACAAGACGGGGAAGAAACAGTGTGATCATTAGGAATTACCTGTTCTCTTGGCCACCACACTGCCACCCAACCCAACCCAATCTACCCTGACCCAACCCAAGCTACCCTGACCCAACCCAAGCTACCCTGACCTAACCCAAGCGGTGCTAGTGTCGCAGGGAGGTGAGATATCAGCCGCTGATGATATGCTCTTGATGAGGGCTTCAGGGGGGACATGGGGGACAGGTCCGGTGATGCGTCAGGACCCTAGATCTTTCTGTCCTCTTGATTCTTGTCCTCCATACACCTATTTTTATTACTTTACACTTGCTTCGGTTAAACTCTAGTAGCCATTTGTTGGACAATTTCTTGAGTTTGTCCAGGTTATCTTGTAGTCTCTTGCTGTCCTCTCTTTTAATCCTTCCCAAAATTTGTGCATGGTTAGCCAACATTGAGAGGAATGAGTCTGTATCCTCTGGGTGTGTGCATGTGTGTGTACATGTGTGTGTACATGTGTGTGCATGCGCCAGAGTGAAGGCTAGACTGGACCGTTGCCAGTCTTGTGACGCAACTCCTGGTGGTGGTGGACCCCTGCTTGTCCACCCCCACACTGTCTCCACCCACCCCCACACTGTCACTACCCACCCCCACACAGTCACCACCACCCCACACTGCCCCCCCACCCCCACACTACCCCCCCACCCCCACACTACCCCCCTACCCCCACACTACCCCCCCACCCCCATACTGCCCCCACACCCCCACAGTCACCCCCCACCCCCACACTACCCCCCACCCCACCCCCATACAGTCACCACCCACCTCCAGTCCTGGACGCACCAATCACCTAACAGATCTGCATCTCTTGCCTCCATCTTGGCGCCTTTAGCCTCCATTTACTAATCAGTTTACGAGTTCTCAAACGCTCAAAGGTCGTCCTCGGCTCAAGGACGAGCTCGTTTCGTGAGGGCGAGTGTCTAGTTTGCCCCACTCACGCTGGGGCTCGAACCCTGATTGGTAAAGTTATTTCTGACACATCCGTGACTCACTTGTGTCTAAGAGTGTGTACTCACCTAGTTGTACTCACCTAGTTGAGCTTGCGGGGGTTGAGCTCTGGCTCTTTGGTCCCGCCTCTCAACTGTCAATCAACTGGTGTACAGGTTTCTGAGCCTATTGTGCTCTATCATATCTACACTTGAAACTGTGTATGGAGTCACGTGTGTGTGTGTGTGTGTGTGTGTGTGTGTGTGTGTGCTTCATTTACCAGTAGAGTACACAGTACATACATTCATGAGACTGCTCGGTATCTTACACGTTGTGATCATGTTCCTTCTGATCCTCCCAAAGTTGTAAGGCTCAGCTCGCATAATGTCCTCACGTAGACTGCGTAAAATATCTTCACTAGTGCTGTAACTGTCTTCACTACAAAGTCCGTCTAGTTTACTATACACCTTTTTCCATCACTACCCTACACCTGCTGGGGTTGAACTCTAACATCCATCCGTCTCCCAACTCCTGAAACTCGAATCCTCATCACGGCCCTTGTGGATTCTGTTCAATAAAACAATTTGGTTTATATATATATATATATATATATATATATATATATATATATATATATATATATATATATATATATATATATAATGATTTATACCCCACACGGTCACTTGATCTTAAGTCAAGAGGTTCTAAAATTCTAAGAGGCTCCAATATACTTTCTCAGTCAACACTCATCCTGTAGGTTAATAGTCTCAACCCTGCAAGACCAAGCTCGATTACCACAACACTATTCTTCAACACTTACAGTAGTGTATAAAGAAATACTTGATCTATTACTACGCTAAAAGTCTAAACTAATTTATTGTGTTATATTTTGCCCCGAGGGGCGAGTTTATTGGGCAGCGCCACTCATCCTGTGAGTGGACACACCGCCATAGTGACAGTGGACAGCGGTCAGAAGGTACAATAAAGTGTACCTTGACTAGCCTCACGTCTCACAGTGCGGTCATGAGGTTCAAGCATCGAATAATATAACAAATAAAAATAGTACAAATAAAGCCAGCAAACTGCTGACATTAGGCTACTCAAAAATAATAATACTCTCTGGGACCGATAGAACCATGGAAAAACACTGCCTCCTGAACTGTATAATACTCGCTATTATACACCATAAGGTCTTATTATACATCAAAGTTTTATAACTATACTTCAGTCGCAATTATAACTGCCACAGATACACAATTTTGACTCCATAAGGCTGACTCCATACACAGTTTTAAATGTAGATATGATAGAGCCCAGTAGGCTCAGGAACCTGTACACCAGTTGATTGACGGTTGAGAGGCGGGACCAAAGAGCCAGAGCTCAACCCCCGCAAACACAAATAGGCTAGTACTCCACCCATCCCCTATCTCCAATCTTGTCCATATCCATTCCCTCTCCAAATATCCCAATCCCATTCCACAATAACCAGTCTACAGACATAAAAGGATTAGACACTATTCCCTTCCTCCGTCCCGTCCCAAATCCTTATCCTGACCCCTTCCAAGTGCTATAATAGGCGTAATAACTTAGCGCTTTCCCCTGATAACCACCCACCACCTTTTCCCATTAGGCTACACGTGCAGATAAAGAGTAATCAAACAAAATCTGATACACTAATACACAAATTTAATAATTAAATTTCATTTAATAATTTAATTTCATCATTTAATTTAATGTTCCAGGAATGTCAGAGGTGACGAAAGGGCTGATGAAACTAATCCAGATGTAGCAACAATATCATCTTAAATAAATGATCACAAAATGCAACATTTGGGAGCTGGTCGGCCGAGCGGACAGCACGCTGGACTTGTGGTCCTGGGTTCGATCCCAGGCGCCGGCGAGAAACAATGGGCAGAGTTTCTTTCACCCTATGCCCCCTGTTACCTAGCAGCAAAATAGGTACATGGGTGTTAGTCAGCTGTCACGGGCTGCTTCCTGGGGGTGGAGGCCTGGTCGAGGACCGGGCCGCGGGGACACTAAAGCCCCGAAATCATCTCAAGATAACCTCAAGAAGATAGCGTCCATGAGGGAATAAAAACAGCTGAGAGCTACACACACACAACACAACCCGGCAGACAGGCAACAGAGGGGTACAAAGAGGCTCTAGTCTGGCTGACTAGACTGTCATGGGCGCCGCGAGAGGCATGGACAGGACAAAGGCAGTGGGGGAGAGGGGGAGGTGGTACGGGGGGAGAGGTGGTAGGGGGGAGAGGGGGAAAGGTGGTAGAGGGGGAAAGGTGGTAAGGGGGGGAGAGGGGGTAGGGGGGAGAGGGGGAGGTGGTAGGGGGGGAGAGGTGGTAGGGGGGAGAGGGGGTAGGGGGGAGAGGGGGGAGAGGGGATAGGGGGGAGAGGGGATAGGGGGGAGAGGGGGTAGGGGGGAGAGGGGGTAGGGGGGAGAGGGGGTAGGGGGGAGAGGGGGGGAGGGGGTAGGGGGGAGAGGGGGGAGAGGTGGTGAGGGGGTAGGGGGGAGAGGTGGTGAGGGGGGAGAGGGGGAGAAGTGGTAGGGGGGGAGAAGTGGTAGGGGGGGAGAAGTGGTAGGGGGGGAGAAGTGGTAGGGGGGGAGAAGTGGTAGGGGGGGAGAAGTGGTAGGGGGGGAGAAGTGGTAGGGGGGGAGAAGTGGTAGGGGGGGAGAAGTGGTAGGGGGGGAGAAGTGGTAGGGGGAGGTGGTAGGGGGAGGTGGGGGAGAGAGGGAGAGGTGGTTGGGGAGAGGGGGAGGTGGTAGGGGGGAGGGGGAGGTGGTAGGGGGGAGGGGGAGGTGGTAGGGGGGAGGTGGTAGGGGGGAGGGGGAGGTGGTAGGGGGGAGGGGGAGGTGGGGGAGAGAGGGAGAGGTGGTTGGGGAGAGGGGGACACCACTCAGCTGACTGGCCATGTTTATTTTGATGACGTAATAGTGTCTACTCTAGATGCTAGATGTCGCCACCGTCCGCGCGGGGACTCCGTCTTCCTCTCACCACGGACAGGCTTCATAAAATTACATTTTGCCCCGAGGGGCGAGTTTATTGGGCACCGTCACTCATCCTGTGAGTGGCCACACCGTCATAGCAGCATGTACAACACTCCCCAATAGGAAGAAAACCCGCTGGGTGTTCATCATGTTTATAAGTTGCTTATCATCGCTAACTGCCTGATAACGTTGGCACTTGCCCGATAAACCACCCAAATTTTTCTTCCTATATTCTTTATCAGAGATAAAATGCATTTGATAATACAAACTACTATGTAAATTCTCAACATACAGTAAATCATCTAAACTATTGCGACTGACTAAAGAGCCTAAATCTGTATTCTCTTGAGCGCAGGCGGGAGAGATACATAATAATTTACACGTGGAAAATAGTAGAGGGGCTGGTCCCAAACCTGCACACAGAAATAACATCACATGAGACCAGGAGGCATGGCAGGATGTGCAGAATACCCCCGTTGAAGAGCAGAGGTGCAACAGGTACTATGAGAGAGAACTATCAACATCAGAGGCCCGAGACTGTTCAACACGCTTCCACTACACATAAGGGGCATAACTGGCAAACCCCTCACAGTGTTCAAGAGAGAACTATCAACATCAGAGGCCCGAGACTGTTCAACACGCTTCCACTACACATAAGGGACATAACTGGCCGACCCCTCACAGTGTTCAAGAGAGAACTATCAACATCAGAGGCCCGAGACTGTTCAACACGCTTCCACTACACATAAGGGACATAACTGGCCGACCCCTCACAGTGTTCAAGAGAGCACTGGATAAACACCTCTAAACGACACCTGATCAACCAGGCTGTGATTCATACGTCAGGCTGAGAGCAGCCGCGTCCAACAGCCAGGTTGAGAAGTCCAACAACCAGGCCTGGTCGAGGACCGGGCCGCGGGGACACTAAAGCCCCGAAATCATCTCAAGATAACCTCAAGATAACTGTGAAATTTCACCACAAAAACAATATAAAACTTTAATTTGTTAATTTTTTAGATCTTTAGCATTAATTATACATTAAATTAAATAAAATAAAATAATTAAATAATTAAATAATTAAATAATGCCAACATTATACCCTATATTAATGCTGAAGTAGGACAAGCTGAGTCTAAATATCAAAATTCTGATAGGCCTTTAAGTTATCTTGAGGTTATCTTGAGATGATTTCGGGGCTTTAGTATCCCCGCGGCCCGGTCCTCGACCAGGCCTCCACCCCCAGGAAGCAGCCCGTGACAGCTGACTAACACCCAGGTACCTATTTTACTGCTAGGTAACATGGACATAGGGTGAAAGAAACTCTGCCCATTGTTTCTCGTCGGCGCCTGGGATCGAACCACAGGATCACAAGTCCAGTGTGCTGTCCGCTCGGCCGACCGGCTCCCTCAAAAAGTTGCAAAAAATGGCCACCAGGGTGAGGGGTACAATAGCAAAACAAGTTAGGCCTACTTATACAACACAAGGAAAATATACCCAGACCAGTTTTGCTAACCTAGGCTACTGTACCTCGTTCGCCTAGGCCGCTAGGCTCATATAATCCTTGCCAAGATCTTACAGAAATGGCAACACTCATATACATGTCAAATGGTGAATTTCATGTGTAGAAACTTAGGTTCAGTTGCGCTTCCATTTTTTCTATTTATAATATCAATATCGGTCGTTACAAATCAACAAAATTTTTTAAATATTTGTTCAAACAAATACCACCATGGTGCCTAATTACGATAACAAACCACCATTTATTACCATACATAAGCGGCAAACAATTTTTTTGTAATCTTGCCCCGAGGGGCGAGTTTATTGGTCAGCGCCACTCATCCTGTGAGTGGACACACCGCCATAGTGACAGTATTGGGCAGCGCCACTCATCCTGTGAGTGGACACACCGCCATAGTGACAGTATTGGGCAGCGTCACCCATCCTGTGAGTGGACACACCGCCATAGTGACAGTATTGGGCAGCGCCACTCATCCTGTGAGTGGACACACCGCCATAGTGAGAGTATTGGGCAGCGCCACTCATCCTGTGAGTGGACACACCGCCATAGTGACAGTATTGGGCAGCGCCACTCATCCTGTGAGTGGACACACCGCCATAGTGAGAGTATTGGGCAGCGCCACTCATCCTGTGAGTGGACACACCGCCATAGTGACAGTATTGGGCAGCGGCACTCATCCTGCGAGTGGACACACCGCCATAGTGACAGTATTGGGCAGCGTCACCCATCCTGTGAGTGGACACACCGCCATAGTGACGGTATTGGGCAGCGTCACTCATCCTGTGAGTGGACACACCGCCATAGTGACGGTATTGGGCAGCGTCACTCATCCTGTGAGTGGACACACCGCCATAGTGACAGTATTGGGCAGCGCCACTCATCCTGTGAGTGGACACACCGCCATAGTGACAGTATTGGGCAGCGCCACTCATCCTGTGAGTGGACACACCGCCATAGCAGCATGTACAACACTCCCCAATAGGAAGAAAACCCGCTGGGTTGTTCATACAGCCAAACATCAAATCTATACACAAACACATTCTTAATACATCATGCAGAAACCAATACAGTAGCACTGGAAATACACCCAGAGCTGTATACCCACCATTTAAGCATAAGACTTAGATACATTAGACTTTCTACATTTAAGCCTGGACTTGGGTAAATTTTCCGATTGGTTGCTAGGCTTCGAGCCCCAAAACAAATACACATGCTTCATACACCTGGAGGTATACCCCATTTCTCAAGTGTATATTGGGGCCACTGCTTGTATACCAGTTATGGAAGCTGTGTATGTGACGAGACTATTGTGTATACACCAGTCATGGTGGCTGTGCACGTGAGAACACTGTATACATGAGAATTGAGCAGATCATGTATTTTTAACTTTCCCCAGGGAGGGGGGGAGGGGTGGGTATAGGTGGGGGGGGTGAGAGAGAGAGAGAGAGAGAGAGAGAGAGAGAGAGAGAGAGAGAGAGAGAGAGAGAGAGAGAGAGAGAGAGAGAGAGAGAGAGAGAGAGAGAGAGAGAGAGAGAGAGAGAGAGAGAGATATGAGAAGAGAGAGAGATATGAGAAGAGAGATGAGGAGATAAGAAGAGAGATAAGAGAAGAGAGAGAAGAGAAGAGAGAGGGAGAGAGAGGAGACGAGAGAAGAGAGAGAGATGAGAGAACAGAGAAGAGAAGGGAAGAGGAGGGAGAGGGAGGAGGACGGAGAGAAGATGAGAATATGGGGGAAGAGAGGAGGGGAGAGAAGAGAGAGAGAGGAGAGAGAGAAGAGCACAGGCTGTACCAATTATCAATAAGATAGCCTACTAACTCCCTACAATCAGCGTCGCACCAACTAGCCTAGTCACATCACATTTCCTAATCCCCGAATGATTACACCTAACAGATGTATATCGAATCAATTTCGTATAAAACAGAACAAGGCAACTGAATAAAATAACGCATAAACAAAAAAATAGAGTAATTTCGCATTAGAGTATATCAGAAGATAGCCATATTCCTAATGAAAATGGGTCATTTAAATTCATTATTATTTAGAACAATGTCTAGAGAGAGTAGGTCTATGCAGGTAATCAGTGCACGATTCACCAGAGGTTTGGTGAGGGTGTGTCGAATGCACGGGGTTGAAAATCAATAGAGCGAGAGGGGAGGTGGTGGGTGATAGGGAGGGGTAGGAGAGAGGGAGGGAGCCAGGCCCCGCTTTGTTTACAAACAGTTCCAGCTGATTCTGGCCCCAGCCTCGCCCCTCTCTCACCCATATCCACTCTTGGTCGCCTCCCGACACTCGCTCACTCTTATCACACTCTCCCGTCAACATTGTGGCTATTGGGTGCGCAAACACGCGCACTCATGCACGCTGGTGCGCACATGCGTTGTGAGTGCGCGCGCACACACATATACAAGGACTATCGACTTTGGTAAACCACACGTTGTTCCTCTTTGTGTATAACGTGCATCACATGAAACAAAGTGTGTATAGGGATAATATTGGCGTTACATCTCGCTAGTAACAACAACAACAGTGCTTTGACGTGATACGTGTTCTGTGACGGTGACAACAACAACAGACACATGCTCTGTGAGGGGGGGGGGGACAACGACAACAAAGGCGTCCTCTGTGAGGGGGGACAACAACAAAGGGGTCCTCTGTGAGGGGGGACAACAACAACAAAGGGGTCCTCTGTGAGGGGGGACAACAACAACAACAAAGGGGTCCTCTGTGAGGGGGGACAACAACAACAACAAAGGGGTCCTCTGTGAGGGGGGACAACAACAACAAAGGGGTCCTCTGTGAGGGGGGACAACAACAACAACAAAGAGGTCCTTTGTGAGGGGGGACAACAACAACAACAAAGAGGTCCTCTATGAGGGGGACAACAACAACAAAGGTGTCCTCTGTGAGGGGGACAACAACAACAAAGGTGTCCTCTGTGAGGGGGGACAACAACAACAAAGAGGTCCTCTGTGAGGGGGGACAACAACAACAACAAAGGGGTCCTCTATGAGGGGGACAACAACAACAAAGGTGTCCTCTGTGAGGGGGGACAACAACAAAGGGGTCCTCTGTGAGGGGGGACAACAACAACAACAAAGGGGTCCTCTGTGAGGGGGGACAACAACAACAACAAAGGGGTCCTCTATGAGGGGGACAACAACAACAAAGGTGTCCTCTGTGAGGGGGGACAACAACAAAGGGGTCCTCTGTGAGGGGGGACAACAACAACAACAAAGGGGTCCTCTGTGAGGGGGACAACAACAACAAAGGTGTCCTCTGTGAGGGGGACAACAACAACAAAGGTGTCCTCTGTGAGGGGGGACAACAACAACAAAGGTGTCCTCTGTGAGGGGGACAACAACAACAACAAAGGGGTCCTCTGTGAGGGGGGACAACAACAACAAAGGTGTCCTCTGTGAGGGGGGACAACAACAACAACAAAGGTGTCCTCTGTGAGGGGGGACAACAAAGGGGTCCTCTGTGAGGGGGGACAACAACAAAGGGGTCCTCTGTGAGGGGGGACAACAACAACAACAAAGGGGTCCTCTGTGAGGGGGGACAACAACAACAAAGGTGTCCTCTGTGAGGGGGGACAACAACAACAACAAAGAGGTCCTCTGTGAGGGGGACAACAACAACAAAGGTGTCCTCTGTGAGGGGGGACAACAACAACAAAGAGGTCCTCTGTGAGGGATACAACAACAACAAAGGGGTCCTCTGTGAGGGGGGACAACAACAACAAAGGGGTCCTCTGTGAGGGGGGACAACAACAACAACAAAGGTGTCCTCTGTGAGGGGGGACAACAACAACAACAAAGGGGTCCTCTGTGAGGGGGACAACAACAACAAAGGGGTCCTCTGTGAGGGGGACAACGACAACAAAGGGGTCCTCTGTGAGGGGGACAACAACAACAAAGGGGTCCTCTGTGAGGGGGACAACAACAACAAAGGGGTCCTCTGTGAGGGGGACAACAACAACAAAGGGGTCCTCTGTGAGGGGGACAACAACAACAAAGGGGTCCTCTGTGAGGGGGACAACAACAACAAAGGGGTCCTCTGTGAGGGGGACAACAACAACAAAGGGGTCCTCTGTGAGGGGGACAACAACAACAATAACAAAGGGGTCCTCTGTGAGGGGGGACAACAACAAAGGGGTCCTCTGTGAGGGGGACAACAACAAAGGGGTCCTCTGTGAGGGGGGACAACAACAACAAAGGGGTCCTCTGTGAGGGGGACAACAACAACAAAGGGGTCCTCTGTGAGGGGGACAACAACAACAATAACAAAGGGGTCCTCTGTGAGGGGGGACAACAACAACAAAGGGGTCCTCTGTGAGGGGGGACAACAACAAAGGGGTCCTCTGTGAGGGGGGACAACAACAACAAAGGGGTCCTCTGTGAGGGGGGACAACAACAACAAAGGGGTCCTCTGTGAGGGGGACAACAACAACAATAACAAAGGGGTCCTCTGTGAGGGGGGACAACAACAAAGGGGTCCTCTGTGAGGGGGACAACAACAACAAAGGGGTCCTCTGTGAGGGGGGACAACAACAAAGGGGTCCTCTGTGAGGGGGGACAACAACAAAGGGGTCCTCTGTGAAGGGGGGACAACAACAACAAAGGGGTCCTCTGTGAGGGGGACAACAACAACAAAGGGGTCCTCTGTGGGGGGGACAACAACAACAAAGGGGTCGTCTGTGAGGGGGACAACAACAACAAAGGGGTCGTCTGTGAGGGATACAACAACAACAAAGGGGTCCTCTGTGAGGGGGACAACAACAACAACAAAGGGGTCCTCTGTGAGGGGGGACAACAACAACAAACACAAAGGGGTCCTCTGTGAGGGGGGACAACAACAAACACAAAGGGGTCCTCTGTGAGGGGGACAACAACAACAAAGGGGTCCTCTGTGAGGGGGACAACAACAAACACAAAGGGGTCCTCTGTGAGGGGGGACAACAACAAACAAAAAGGGGTCCTCTGTGAGGGGGGACAACAACAACAAAGGGGTCCTCTGTGAGGGGGGACAACAACAACAAAGGGGTCCTCTGTGAGGGGGGACAACAACAACAACAAAGGGGTCCTCTGTGAGGGGGGACAACAACAACAACAAAGGGGTCCTCTGTGAGGGGGACAACAACAACAAAGGGGTCCTCTGTGAGGGGGGACAACAACAACAAAGGGGTCCTCTGTGAGGGATACAACAACAAAGGGGTCCTCTGTGAGGGGGGACAACAACAACAACAAAGGGGTCCTCTGTGAGGGGGGACAACAACAACAACAAAGGGGTCCTCTGTGAGGGGGGACAACAACAAAAACAAAGGGGTCCTCCTGTGAGGGATACAACAACAACAAAGGGGTCCTCTGTGAGGGATACAACAACAAAGGGGTCCTCTGTGAGGGGGGACAACAACAACAAAGGGGTCCTCTGTGAGGGGGGACAACAACAACAAAGGGGTCCTCTGTGAGGGGGGACAACAACAAAGGGGTCCTCTGTGAGGGGGACAACAACAACAAAGGCGTCCTCTGTGAGGGGGACAACAACAACAAAGGGATCCTCTGTGAGGGGTGACAACAACAACAAAGGGGTCCTCTGTGAGGGGTGACAACAACAACAACAAAGGGGTCCTCTGTGAGGGGGGACAACAACAACAAAGGGGTCCTCTGTGAGGGGGGACAACAACAACAAAGGGGTCCTCTGTGAGGGGGGACAACAACAACAAAGGGGTCCTCTGTGAGGGGGACAACAACAACAACAACAAAGGGGTCCTCTGTGAGGGGGGACAACAACAACAAAGGCGTCCTCTGTGAGGGGGACAACAACAACAAAGGCGTCCTCTGTGAGGGGGACAACAACAACAAAGGCGTCCTCTGTGAGGGGTGACAACAACAACAACAAAGGGGTCCTCTGTGAGGGGGACAACAACAACAAAGGGGTCCTCTGTGAGGGGGACAACAACAACAAAGGGATCCTCTGTGAGGGGGGACAACAACAATAACAAAGGCGTCCTCTGTGAGGGGTGACAACAACAACAAAGGCGTCCTCTGTGAGGGGTGACAACAACAACAACAAAGGCGTCCTCTGTGAGGGGTGACAACAACAAAGGCGTCCTCTGTGAGGGGGACAACAACAAAGTGGTCCTCTGTGAGGGGTGACAACAACAACAAAGGCGTCCTCTGTGAGGGGTGACAACAACAACAGGTGTCCTCTGTGAGGGGGAAAACAACAACAAAGGCGTCCTCTGTGAGGGGGGAAACAACAACAACAAAGGCGTCCTCTGTGAGGGGGGAAACAACAACAAAGGCGTCCTCTGTGAGGGGGACAACAACAACAACAAAGGCGTCCTCTGTGAGGGGTGACAACAACAACAGGCGTCCTCTGTGAGGGGGGAAACAACAAAAAAGGCGTCCTCTGTGATGGGGGAAACAACAACAACAACAACAAAGGCGTCCTCTGTGAGGGGGGAAACAACAACAACAAAGGCGTCCTCTGTGAGGGGGACAACAACAAAGGGGTCCTCTGTGAAGGGGACAACAACAACAAAGGCATCCTCTGTGAGGGGGGGACAACAACAACAATAACAAAGGCGTCCTCTGTGAGGGGGGACAACAATAACAACAACAAAGGCATCCTCTGTGAGGGGGGACAACAACAACAAAGGCATCCTCTGTGAGGGGGACAACAATAACAAAGGCATCCTGTGAGGGGGACAACAACAATAACAAAGGCGTCCTCTGTGAGGGGGACAACAACAACAACAACAAAGGCGTCCTCTGTGAGGGGGACAACAACAACAAAGGGGTCCTCTGTGAGGGGGACAACAACAACAAAGGGATCCTCTGTGAGGGGTGACAACAACAACAACAAAGGGGTCCTCTGTGAGGGGGACAACAACAACAAAGGGGTCCTCTGTGAGGGGGACAACAACAACAAAGGGATCCTCTGTGAGGGGGGACAACAACAATAACAAAGGCGTCCTCTGTGAGGGGTGACAACAACAACAACAAAGGCGTCCTCTGTGAGGGGTGACAACAACAACAACAAAGGCGTCCTCTGTGAGGGGTGACAACAACAACAACAAAGGCGTCCTCTGTGAGGGGGACAACAACAACAACAACAAAGGCGTCCTCTGTGAGGGGGACAACAACAATAACAAAGGGGCCCTGTGTGAGGGGGGACAACAACAACAAGAAATGCATCCTCTGTGAGGGGGGACAACAACAACAAAGGCGTCCTCTGTGAGGGGTGACAACAACAACAAAGGCGTCCTCTGTGAGGGGTGACAACAACAACAAAGGCATCCTCTGTGAGGTGGGACAACAACAACAACAAAGGCATCCTCTGTGAGGGGTGACAACAACAACAACAAAGGCATCCTCTGTGAGGGGGGACAACAATAACAAAGGCGTCCTCTGTAAGGGGGACAATAACAACAACTAAGGCATCCTCTGTGAGGGGGACAACAATAACAAAGGCGTCCTCTGTGAGGGGGACAACAACAACAACAAAGGCGTCCTCTGTGAGGGGGACAACAATAACAAAGGCGTCCTGTGAGGGGGACAACAACAACAAAGGCGTTCTCTGTGAGGGGGACAACAACAACAAAGGCGTCCTCTGTGAGGGGTGACAACAACAATAACAAAGGCGTCCTTTGTGAGGGGGGACAACAATAACAAAGGCGTCCTCTGTGAGGGGTGACAACAATAACAAAGGCGTCCTCTGTGAGGGGTGACAACAACAACAATAACAAAGGCGTCCTCTGTGAGGGTTGACAACAACAACAAAGGCGTCCTCTGTGAGGGGTGACAACAACAATAACAAAGGCATCCTCTGTGAGGGGGACAACAACAAAGGCGTCCTCTGTGAGGGGTGACAACAACAACAAAGGGGTCCTCTGTGAGGGGGACAACAACAACAACAAAGGCATCCTCTGAGGGGTGACAACAACAACAACAAAGGCGTCCTCTGTGAGGGGGACAACAACAACAACAACAAAGGGGTCCTCTATGAGAGGGACAACAACAACAACAAAGGTGTCCTCTGTGAGGGGGGACAACAACAACAACAAAGGGGTCCTCTGTGAGGGGGACAACAACAACAAAGGGGTCCTCTGTGAGGGGGACAACGACAACAAAGGGGTCCTCTGTGAGGGGGACAACAACAACAAAGGGGTCCTCTGTGAGGGGGACAACAACAACAAAGGGGTCCTCTGTGAGGGGGACAACAACAACAAAGGGGTCCTCTGTGAGGGGGACAACAACAACAAAGGGGTCCTCTGTGAGGGGGACAACAACAACAAAGGGGTCCTCTGTGAGGGGGACAACAACAACAAAGGGGTCCTCTGTGAGGGGGACAACAACAACAATAACAAAGGGGTCCTCTGTGAGGGGGGACAACAACAAAGGGGTCCTCTGTGAGGGGGACAACAACAAAGGGGTCCTCTGTGAGGGGGGACAACAACAACAAAGGGGTCCTCTGTGAGGGGGACAACAACAACAAAGGGGTCCTCTGTGAGGGGGACAACAACAACAATAACAAAGGGGTCCTCTGTGAGGGGGGACAACAACAACAAAGGGGTCCTCTGTGAGGGGGGACAACAACAAAGGGGTCCTCTGTGAGGGGGGACAACAACAACAAAGGGGTCCTCTGTGAGGGGGGACAACAACAACAAAGGGGTCCTCTGTGAGGGGGACAACAACAACAATAACAAAGGGGTCCTCTGTGAGGGGGGACAACAACAAAGGGGTCCTCTGTGAGGGGGACAACAACAACAAAGGGGTCCTCTGTGAGGGGGGACAACAACAAAGGGGTCCTCTGTGAGGGGGGACAACAACAAAGGGGTCCTCTGTGAAGGGGGGACAACAACAACAAAGGGGTCCTCTGTGAGGGGGACAACAACAACAAAGGGGTCCTCTGTGGGGGGGACAACAACAACAAAGGGGTCGTCTGTGAGGGGGACAACAACAACAAAGGGGTCGTCTGTGAGGGATACAACAACAACAAAGGGGTCCTCTGTGAGGGGGACAACAACAACAACAAAGGGGTCCTCTGTGAGGGGGGACAACAACAACAAACACAAAGGGGTCCTCTGTGAGGGGGGACAACAACAAACACAAAGGGGTCCTCTGTGAGGGGGACAACAACAACAAAGGGGTCCTCTGTGAGGGGGGACAACAACAACAAACACAAAGGGGTCCTCTGTGAGGGGGACAACAACAAACACAAAGGGGTCCTCTGTGAGGGGGGACAACAACAAACAAAAAGGGGTCCTCTGTGAGGGGGGACAACAACAACAAAGGGGTCCTCTGTGAGGGGGGACAACAACAACAAAGGGGTCCTCTGTGAGGGGGGACAACAACAACAACAAAGGGGTCCTCTGTGAGGGGGGACAACAACAACAAAGGGGTCCTCTGTGAGGGGGACAACAACAACAAAGGGGTCCTCTGTGAGGGGGGACAACAACAACAAAGGGGTCCTCTGTGAGGGATACAACAACAAAGGGGTCCTCTGTGAGGGGGGACAACAACAACAACAAAGGGGTCCTCTGTGAGGGGGGACAACAACAACAACAAAGGGGTCCTCTGTGAGGGGGGACAACAACAAAAACAAAGGGGTCCTCCTGTGAGGGATACAACAACAACAAAGGGGTCCTCTGTGAGGGATACAACAACAAAGGGGTCCTCTGTGAGGGGGGACAACAACAACAAAGGGGTCCTCTGTGAGGGGGGACAACAACAACAAAGGGGTCCTCTGTGAGGGGGGACAACAACAAAGGGGTCCTCTGTGAGGGGGACAACAACAACAAAGGCGTCCTCTGTGAGGGGGACAACAACAACAAAGGGGTCCTCTGTGAGGGGTGACAACAACAACAACAACAAAGGGGTCCTCTGTGAGGGGGGACAACAACAACAAAGGGGTCCTCTGTGAGGGGGGACAACAACAACAAAGGGGTCCTCTGTGAGGGGGGACAACAACAACAAAGGGGTCCTCTGTGAGGGGGACAACAACAACAACAACAAAGGGGTCCTCTGTGAGGGGGGACAACAACAACAAAGGCGTCCTCTGTGAGGGGGACAACAACAACAAAGGCGTCCTCTGTGAGGGGGACAACAACAACAAAGGCGTCCTCTGTGAGGGGTGACAACAACAACAACAAAGGGGTCCTCTGTGAGGGGGACAACAACAACAAAGGGGTCCTCTGTGAGGGGGACAACAACAACAAAGGGATCCTCTGTGAGGGGGGACAACAACAATAACAAAGGCGTCCTCTGTGAGGGGTGACAACAACAAAGGCGTCCTCTGTGAGGGGGACAACAACAACAACAAAGTGGTCCTCTGTGAGGGGTGACAACAACAACAAAGGCGTCCTCTGTGAGGGGTGACAACAACAACAAAGGCGTCCTCTGTGAGGGGGGAAACAACAACAAAGGCGTCCTCTGTGAGGGGGACAACAACAACAACAAAGGCGTCCTCTGTGAGGGGTGACAACAACAACAGGCGTCCTCTGTGAGGGGGGAAACAACAAAAAAGGCGTCCTCTGTGATGGGGGAAACAACAACAACAACAACAAAGGCGTCCTCTGTGAGGGGGGAAACAACAACAACAAAGGCGTCCTCTGTGAGGGGGACAACAACAAAGGGGTCCTCTGTGAAGGGGACAACAACAACAAAGGCATCCTCTGTGAGGGGGGGACAACAACAACAATAACAAAGGCGTCCTCTGTGAGGGGGGACAGCAATAACAACAACAAAGGCATCCTCTGTGAGGGGGGACAACAACAACAAAGGCATCCTCTGTGAGGGGGACAACAATAACAAAGGCATCCTGTGAGGGGGACAACAACAATAACAAAGGCGTCCTCTGTGAGGGGGACAACAACAACAACAACAAAGGCGTCCTCTGTGAGGGGGACAACAACAACAAAGGGGTCCTCTGTGAGGGGGACAACAACAACAAAGGGATCCTCTGTGAGGGGTGACAACAACAACAACAAAGGGGTCCTCTGTGAGGGGGACAACAACAACAAAGGGGTCCTCTGTGAGGGGGACAACAACAACAAAGGGATCCTCTGTGAGGGGGGACAACAACAATAACAAAGGCGTCCTCTGTGAGGGGTGACAACAACAACAACAAAGGCGTCCTCTGTGAGGGGTGACAACAACAACAACAAAGGCGTCCTCTGTGAGGGGTGACAACAACAACAACAAAGGCGTCCTCTGTGAGGGGGACAACAACAACAACAACAAAGGCGTCCTCTGTGAGGGGGACAACAACAATAACAAAGGGGTCCTGTGTGAGGGGGGACAACAACAACAAGAAATGCATCCTCTGTGAGGGGGGACAACAACAACAAAGGCGTCCTCTGTGAGGGGTGACAACAACAACAAAGGCGTCCTCTGTGAGGGGTGACAACAACAACAAAGGCATCCTCTGTGAGGTGGGACAACAACAACAACAAGGGCATCCTCTGTGAGGGGTGACAACAACAACAACAAAGGCATCCTCTGTGAGGGAGGACAACAATAACAAAGGCGTCCTCTGTAAGGGGGACAATAACAACAACTAAGGCATCCTCTGTGAGGGGGACAACAATAACAAAGGCGTCCTCTGTGAGGGGGACAACAACAACAACAAAGGCGTCCTCTGTGAGGGGGACAACAATAACAAAGGCGTCCTGTGAGGGGGACAACAACAACAAAGGCGTTCTCTGTGAGGGGGACAACAACAACAAAGGCGTCCTCTGTGAGGGGTGACAACAACAATAACAAAGGCGTCCTTTGTGAGGGGGGACAACAATAACAAAGGCGTCCTCTGTGAGGGGTGACAACAATAACAAAGGCGTCCTCTGTGAGGGGTGACAACAACAACAATAACAAAGGCGTCCTCTGTGAGGGTTGACAACAACAACAAAGGCGTCCTCTGTGAGGGGTGACAACAACAATAACAAAGGCATCCTCTGTGAGGGGGACAACAACAAAGGCGTCCTCTGTGAGGGGTGACAACAACAACAAAGGCATCCTCTGAGGGGTGACAACAACAACAACAAAGGCGTCCTCTGTGAGGGGGACAACAACAACAAAGGCGTCCTCTGTGAGGGGTGACAACAACAACAAAGGTGTCCTCTGTGAGGGCGGGGGACAACAACAACAAAGGCGTCCTCTGTGAGGGGTGACAACAACAACAAAGGTGTCCTCTGTGAGGGCGGGGGACAACAACAACAAAGGCGTCCTCTGTGAGGGGTGACAACAACAACAAAGGTGTCCTCTGTGAGGGGAACAACAACAAAGGCATCCTCTGTGAGGGTGACAACAACAACAAAGGCGTCCTCTGTGAGGGGGACAACAACAACAAAGGCATCCTCTGTGAGGGGGACAACAACAACAAAGGCGTCCTCTGTGAGGGGGGACAACAACAAAGGCGTCCTCTGTGAGGGGGAACAACAACAAAGGCATCTTCTGTGAGGGGGACAACAACAACAACAAAGGCATCCTCTGTGAGGGTGACAAGAACAACAACAAAGGGGTCCTCTGTGAGGGGTGACAACAACAACAAAGGCATCCTCTGTGAGGGGTGACAACAACAACAACAAAGGCATCCTCTGTGAGGGGTGACAACAACAACAAAGGCATCCTCTGTGAGGGGGACAACAACAACAAAGGCGTCCTCTGTGAGGGGTGACAACAACAAAGGCATCCTCTGTGAGGGGAACAACAACAACAAAGGCATCCTCTGTGAGGGGTGACAACAACAACAAAGGCATCCTCTGTGAGGGGGACAACAACAACAAAGGCATCCTCTGTGAGGGGGGACAACAACAACAACAAAGGCATCATCTGTGAGGGGTGACAACAACAACAACAAAGGCGTCCTCTGTGAGGGGGACAACAACAACAACAACAAAGGCGTCCTCTGTGAGGGGGACAACAACAACAACAAAGGCGTCCTCTGTGAGGGGGACAACAACAACAAAGGCATCCTCTGTGAGGGGTGACAACAACAACAAAGGCGTCCTCTGTGAGAGGGGACAACAACAACAACAAATGCGTCCTCTGTGAGGGGGACAACAACAACAACAAAGGCATCCTCTCTGAGGGGGACAACAACAACAACAAAGGCATCCTCTGTGAGGGGGGGGACAACAACAAAAGCATCCTCTGTGAGGGCGACAACAACAACAACAAAGGTGTCCTCTGTGAGGGGGACAACAACAACAAAGGCATCCTCTGTGAGGGGAACAACAACAAAGGCATCCTCTGTGAGTGGGACAACAACAACAACAAAGGCGTCCTCTGTGAGGGGTGACAACAACAACAAAGGCATCCTCTGTGAGGGGTGACAACAACAACAACAAAGGCATCCTCTGTGAGGGGTGACAACAACAACAACAAAGGCATCCTCTGTGAGGGGTGACAACAACAACAACAAAGGCATCCTCTGTGAGGGGTGACAACAACAACAACAAAGGCATCCTCTGTGAGGGGTGACAACAACAACAACAAAGGCATCCTCTGTGAGGGGTGACAACAACAACAAAGGCATCCTCTGTGAGGGGTGACAACAACAACAACAAAGGCATCCTCTGTGAGGGGTGACAACAACAAAGGCGTCCTCTGTGAGGGGTGACAACAACAACAACAAAGGCATCCTCTGTGAGTGGGACAACAACAACAACAAAGGCGTCCTCTGTGAGGGGTGACAGCAACAACAACAAAGGCATCCTCTGTGAGGGGGGCCAACAACAACAACAAAGGCATCCTCTGTGAGGGGTGACAACAACAACAAAGGCATCCTCTGTGAGGGGGAGAACAACAAAGGCATCCTCTGTGAGGGGTGACAACAACAACAACAAAGGCATCCTCTGTGAGGGGTGACAACAACAACAACAAAGGCATCCTCTGTGAGGGGGACAACAACAACAAAGGCATCCTCTGTGAGGGGTGACAACAACAACAACAAAGGCATCCTCTGTGAGGGGGACAACAACAACAGGCTGGTTGGTGAGCCTGAATCAACAAGCCCAATTATTTACAATACCTGCTGTTCTAGGTATGCTGGATGTTTTGTGACTGAAGCTGGTAGAATGTAACTGACCAGAGTTGGTTCATATGTAACAACTGTTACATATGTAACAGTTGTTACATATGAACCAACTGTTATGTAACAGCTGACATACTCTTACATTCTAACATCTCCAAGACCAAGACAGAATATCCAACATACTACCCCCCTTACTTCACCTCATTCTCAGTTATACATTAGTTGCTCCGGGTAAGTGGTATTCATTTCCTACTGTGCCTTGGGAAAATGTTGGCAAGATCAACTAAAGGCATCTAGTAGTGTGAGGCAAACTGATAAAACTGCAAAATGAATTGCGGAGACTTAATTTTTCAACTTCATTCTCAAATGAAGAATAAATGATATAGAGAAGATTCGTGCTAGAATCAGTGACATAACCTTTTCTATTAAATTCAGTAACACTCACATATGCATTATATATATATATATATATATATATATATATATATATATATATATATATATATATATATATATATATATATATATATATATATATATATATATATATATATATATATATATATATATATATATATATATATATTATATATATACACACATATATATATATATATATACACACACACACACTGTATGTGTATGTTATATAAATAGAACCAAACTAAGGTAGAACAAAGGTGATTGCGGGAGAACAAAGAATGTGTACACACGAGGAAGGCCGTGTCTTCACAAGTGTAGCACCACTCTCTCAAGTGTACCTTAACATTATGGTAAACACCCAAGCTACAGTAAACACCAGACAAAGAGCTGGGGCCCTACGACTTGTTTACAGTCCAAGAGTTTTTCTGCATGCTGTAGTTTTTGCGATACTGATGCAAGTTAGCGTTGCACGGCGCTTACCAGTTCATCATGGCGACTAAGCAGAATAATAAGCGAGTCGTCTACATGTATTTATACTCAAAGGCGTGAAGTGTGCTTCACAGGGAGGGACATTAATGACGCATTAGAAGTGAGGGAGCTCGGTCTTCCCTTGTCTTGCTTGGTTTGTCGACCCTCCCCCAAAAACTCGGCCTAAGTCCTCGCCACTCGCCCTATATTAAACATAACACTCATATATCGTTCACAATTTTGTAACAAATAAAAAAAACATTGAAAACTAGTTGTTTAAGCAGGTCTGGGGAATCTCCCTAACCGTGGAATACAAAATCCCGCCCGTCGAATCATAACAAAGAAAGCCACTAGGCTAAAAAATCCCGTAAAGCGAGACTTAGTCACGTTGTTCTGCGCAGTGAAAGCCAATGCCAGCAGGAAGCCAATGCCAGCAGGAAGCCAGCCCCAGCAGGAAGCAACATACAGGAGTCCTACCTGAGCCAAAACCCCCAGGAGCAGACGAGACAAGGAACATCTTCCTGAGATAATCAGGATTCTGGCGGCAGAAGGGACCAGTGGGGTGGATCAGAAGTCAGTGGGGTGCGCAGTTGTGAACCACAGTGATCTCTCAGCTGAGAAAGCAGCTGTCTGGCCCCAGCTTTCACCCTCATCTCTCGCCAAACAATCCCATTGTTCAAGTTTTCGCGCAAAGTTGCATTCAATCACGGTTTTCCCTACTGATTTTATCACATTATTTCTAAGCATTTGAATACATCGTTATCCTAAGTAATGCCATTTCGATAGCAAGCACAAGACGTAGCAATAGATCCACTCCTGTTATCTCAATGATACAAATCACTCAACCTGCACATCACTTGATATCTCTTGACAGCCAGTATAAGGAACTCATATGAACATTTTGAAGCTAAAAGACTTCAAAAGACTTTGTTTAGGTGTCAAGGTATCAAAAAGACTTTGACATCTTGGCAAAAGACTAAACAAAACCACTTAATTAGAAACCAAATACACTGTGATTGAATATATTCAAATATTGTACATATACAATATCTAAGACTTAAAAGATACGTCGACGGGGGAAAAAAAAAAAAAAAAGAGTGGATTTTTCCCGTGTAAAATATTAACCGAACTATAGAACATATACATCGTTACTTGAAACTACTTAATAAGACCTGCTTTAATAAGACTTAATAAGACTTACACGCGTTAAGCACAAAGTGTATAGCAATGAGGTTTCTGTGCAATATTACGTGATCTGGGAGGATCTTCAAGGACAACCAAGTCAAGTGGCCGGGGTTGTTGCTTGACCTCGAACAACCTTCCTCAAGATTGACTTCCTACAACCCCACAAATGACATTACAACCCCAAAACCCCACAGCTAAACCAGCAAATCTTGACCGGAGGAAACCATTGCGAGTGTGTCAGTAAGGAAGAATCAATGTTTCTAAAGAATTAACGAGTCGAGGGGAAGGTAGATTTAAGTGAGAGGGGAATTCTGGCCTTAATACACTTTTTCAGATTCAAATACACTTAATTCTTGTGGGGGATTTTAGGGGGTTTCTATGGCTCCTACAGCTCACTTACAATCATTTTTAACACAATAGATTCTCATTAAAGAGCAGTTTGCATATAAATACATAATCGTGTCTGACTTACTAAGGTCTGAATCGAGTGGTGATTGTTGTTGTTGACGGAGGAGTCTCTTGACCGACACTCACCTTGACACTCTGAAGGCGTTTTGACTCAAATCACTCACAGTTAAAAACTGTTCTTCACTGCGGCATTCACTACACAACTACAAGATTTCACTAAATAATGCAGAATGAACCTGTTTCTATATCGGGTTGGCCGTGGTTCTTCACTCAGAGGGGGGGGGGAGGGGGGAGAGAGAGAGGGTTCTCTACACAGTCAAGAGTCTCTCAGAACTCGTCAAAATTCCAACCGAGAAGAGAGATGTCTGGTGTAGTGGTCATGGGCGCGACTTGCGGGTGTGGGCTCTTGGTTACTCACGCACATGCACGCACTTTCGAGTGAGTGAGGAGGGTTTAAAATGACGTTGCTAAGTCCGCTTGTCAGGTGGGCCTGTCCTCAGGCAAGGAAGAGCTCTGGCCAGAGTGCAGGTTAATGCCCCCGCACTCATGGCTGTCACCACCTCAACTCCTGCCAACCCCTCTCTCTCTCTCTTCGCAGCACACACCTCCAGACACACACACCACAGGTGATGAGACCTGCACTATCGACCAGTGCTAGAGGGGGGGTTTACCGAGGGTATACACAGTCTACCAGGACGAGAACGCGATGTAAACTGAAGCCTTCGACCATCCCCAGCCGCCCTCTGCTGCTACCTCCCTCGGCTGCCAGCCCTCGCCACCCGCTCCACTCGCACACTTTCTGCGTACATGCTCTGTCCTCCCTACACACGGCCTATTTCCTCCTCCAGGCCTTGCCAATGACTTCGACGGGTTACATGAACGCGTCGAAATGTAAAATAATGAATGACAGTCGTTTGTTGCTCGAGATTCGCAGGTAAACAAAGGCTGTTGCATCTTGGCGCAGCCCCGTGCCAGCTGTCACCATATCTGCTATTAATAAAGCTTAATGTAAGCTCCATGTTGCTTCCAGGGAGCTTCCTTTTTCAGTACGAAACCTGTGCATGGCTCCATAAACAGTCAGGTCGGGCTAGGACAAGTTCAAAGTTTTTGTAGAAGTCAAGGTCGGGTTTGTTGTTGGTTGGTGGTGTTGTAGCAAGGATGCGACGCGCTGAACACTCCACCAATATCGCCTCCACGGGGGGAGACGGCTTCACTCTGCTTCAACATTTTTTCCTTTCATAGCCTCCTCAAACATCTAAATCCCTCTCATTAATAACCGTGGCACTCCAGAAAGATTAACCACCTCAGTCATCACGGAGTCGCCGGTGCAAACTGCCTCTAATGGCGACAATTCAAGGCTTACACTGGTGGGGGGGAATTACACTTTATCAACCTCATTTACGTCATTTATTGACCCACCTACCAAAGCACTTGAGCAAGCACCACCCCTCACTGTCTACCCCACCACCCCACACACCTGACAACCAACACATGTCACCCAAGTGTGGTCAACAACCACCCGCATACAGCTAGCTCACCCGATGGTCACAACACCCTCAAATGTCAACCACATCACGCTTAATATGACGTACCACACTTGTCCACTGCTCTTACTCACAAGTACCCCAACACCGCCCTCTAGTACCATCCACACCCCCACTAGTACCACCCACACCCCCCACTAGTATCAACAGTACCCCACAGCCCCCACAAGTACCACCCACACCCCCACAAGTACCTACCTACCTACCTTGAGGCTACCTTGAGGTGCTTCCGGGGCTTAGTGTCCCCGCGGCCCGGTCGTCGACCAGGCCTCCTGGTTGCTGGACTGATCAACCAGGCTCTGACAGTACAGTACCACCCACTAGTACCACCCACACCCCCACAAGTACCACCCACACCCCCACTAGTACCACCCACACCCCCACTAGTACCACCACACCCCCACAAGTACCACCCACACCCCCACTAGTACCACCACACCCCTACAAGTACCCCCACACCCCCACAAGTTCCACCACACCCCCCACTAGTATCATCAGTACGCCCACCCCTCCCTCCCCCACAACCAACCAATAGGCTAAGGGCATTCCATGTGTTGGGCGGCAAAGTACATAATACAATATTATACAAACGCTCAGATCATTGATACATTGTGTGATATATACAGTGTGTATTTCTAGCACGTTAACTGCATCACTGGGGACCTCCACGACCTCTGTATAAATACTCCGTCAGCCAAGGAAGAGACGTGTCAAATTGACAGCTTGCGTGCTCACAAATTCAAACAAAACTTCTTGAAACTGGTTTACCCTACGTTGGGCACACGAGGCTTTCCCAATGCCCAAAATACTGGGAAGTCACAAGTCAAGCCTGGCCTCAGGCCGGGCTTGGGGAGTAGAAGAATTCCCAGAACCCCATCAACCAGGTATCAACCAGGTATTTCAACGTTGATGGAGATTCAACGTTAAAATTGACCGAAAGTTTCGTGACCAAAGCGCTGTGAATGCTAGTGACTTTAGGCATATTATGTACTTGCTTTATCTAGAAATCCAGCATTCTGCTTGTAACTCAATGTGTATGTATGTACTGTTCCCCAAATCACATTATGAAAACGACGTTACTCATGCATATTTTCACTCCCGGGTTTTAGGCTTCTCGGAATTGCCTTTAAGACGAGGCTGCCTGTAACGTCACTCAACCGGTTACTGGCCAGACTCGATGTTGCTTAACTTACTGAGTAATGCGCACATCATTCACTGCGCCATGCCACTGACCTGAACGTGATAACTCAATATTTTTGTTTCCTTTATTTACAAGGGGCCAGATTCACGAAGCAGTTACGCAAGCACTTACGAACATGTCCATTTTTTCTCAATCTTTGACGGCTTTGTTTACAATTATTAAACGGTAAATGAGCTCCGAAGCACCAGGAGGCTATTTATAGCAATAAAAACAGTTGATTGGGAGGTTTTCATGCTTGTAAACTGTTTAATAAATGTAAACAAAGCCGTCAAAAATTGAGGAAAGATGTACACGTTCGTAAGTACTTGCGTAACTGCTTCGTGAATCTGGTCCAAGGTCCATATCTTCCGAATTACCAATATAAGGCGTTTGAAGCCGTGTACCCCATATTGTATAGGCCACATAGGAATGGTAAATTCTGGTTACACTAAATCAGGTTATTTTAATCTGGCCGCCGCTCTCCAATGAAAATTAAAAATACTATTCAACTGAACCTATCTTTAGGCTAGACTCTTCTTATCAGCGACATTGGCGTCCAATATTCAAAAATTGTATTTTCTCAAGTAAATATTATTACATATTAGAATGTGTTGAAGGCCTAACAGATTCTATTGGCAATTTGTGGTATTTGCAGTACGTGGATGAAGCATTTAGGCAACCCGTCCTCGACTCAAGTCCATTACATCCAGCGGTCGACCCCACAGACCCATTCATATATTTTAACATGCTGTTCATTCAAAACGGGAATTTTCGGAAGTATAAATTAATATTATAATATATTAGCATATTGTGTATATATAGGCATAGGATAGGTTAGGTGTTTAGGTTCTGTTGGCGATTATTTGCATTTCTAGGACGTGGGTGAAGCATTTACAGCGTTGTGATTCGAACAAAATTCGTCAGTGAAGCACTTGTTCCGGATATGTTCGAACGTCAGCAGTTGTGAGTCGTGTGTAAACCGTTTTTCATTCATAAACAGCGGGTTTGATGAGTGCATGGAATCACTTTTGGATCTTTGGAGGACGGGCTGATTTAGCGGGTTGTAATTCGAGCACAGGACGTAAAGGAGGCGCTGTTCCAGACAAATACATACATAAGTTATGAGTTGTATAAAGTGTTTTTCATTCACAAAGAAGGGGGGGTCTGGCGGGTGGATTAATGAGCATTTGGTCTTTGTTGATGAGAACGGGTTGTTAAGGTACATGACTCACAACTTCTTAATGTCAGATTGGTTCAACGTTCGAAATTTTCTTGAACAATGCTTCACTTTCTTCCTGTGTTCGAGTCGCACCTCTCTGAACACACTAAACGGTTCACCCCATCACGTATTGTAAATGCAAATAATTGTCAATTATAAATAATTGTACGAAAACAATTTAGGCTCGAGGTTAGGCTATATTTTACCGGAACAAAAAACAAATATAATATGGAATTCATTATTAACAATTAATAAAATTAGTAGTAATTAATAAATGGACACTGTTTTATCTCATAGCACTGAAATCTCTGCATATCATAAACTACACTACATATAAACACAATGTTTCACAATAAATTGTTCACTAATCGCTAACGTAACATCATCCGCTTCTCGGCTTTCAAAGAGATTCAATTACATGCTTTCAAAAATGAATTATTTTTCAAGAGAGCAATTGTTGGGACCACAAAGCCGGCTACCAATTTCCAGCTGTGAAATCTTCCATATAATTTCACCACACTGTCTAACACGCTCATCTGTGGCTTAAGGAGCCATTCCTTTGACGATATCCAGGGGGATATCGTTGAATCTCACACATGCCTGTTGGGCATAATATTAAAGAGTTATGTTCCATCAACCAATTACATTGGGTATTATGCCCACTGGGTATTAAGTCCACTGGGTATTGTGCCCACTGGGTGCATACTTGGCGGAAATAGGAGATTTATCTAAGTCTAGTTTAGTTCATTTATTATGTATCCAATATCCATCCTGTGGGCAGCAGTGGGTCCCATACCCATCCTGTGGGTAGCAGTGGACTCCATACCCATCCTGTGGGCAGCAGTCGACCCCATACCCATCCTGTGGGTAGCAGTGGACTCCATATCCATCCTGTGGGCAGCAGTGGACCCCATGTCCATCCTGTGGGTAGCAGTGGACCCCATACCCATACTGTGGGCAGCAGTGGGTCCCATACCCATCCTGTGGGTAGCAGTGGGCCCCATACCCATCCTGTGGGCAGCAGTGGACCCCATACCCATCCTGTGGGTAGCAGTGGACTCCATATCCATCCTGTGGGCAGCAGTCGACCCCATACCCATCCTGTGGGCAGCAGTGGGTCCCATACTCATCCTGTGGGTAGCAGTGGGTCCCATACCCATCCTGTGGGTAGCAGTAGACCCCATACCCATCCTGTGGGCAGCAGTGGGCCCCATACCCATCCTGTGGGTAGCAGTAGACCCCATACCCATCCTGTGGGCAGCAGTGGGCCCCATACCCATCCTGTGGGCAGTAGTGGAGTTCCAGAGGTACATAGTGCTCAGGAACTGAACCCAAACATTCATTTAGCTAAACAAGTTACAATCTTGATAAGTTAGTTACAGTTTTGTGTATATATCAACACTGGGTTAGAGGACAGCCACAATTAGTCTTTAATTAAGTAACCTGAGCAACTTTAATTTGCAATGAGTTTGTTTCATAATTTGATTTATCCTTTTGGTTATTAATATATTTAGGCACGGCTGTATTTATGTATCTACCCTAGACTGTATGAAGGATTTATCTAGTGTGTGTCTAGAGTGGTGCTAGGAAATCCCCATCTCACAGGAAGGTTAGTCATAGATACATGTGGTCAGTAGCCTGCGCTAGCAAGCTTTGTATGCGGTATGAGGCTATCCTCAAGAACACCGGAGTGAATACAGTAATTGCTAAAGCTCCAGGTACCTCATACCAGCAGGTCTGAGGGATCTAGTGATTGGGCATTCAAAAATGTGGTTTTTGAATGCCGAAGTTCTTGCTCATAGAGTTTGGTGCTTTCAGGCCTTTGAGAATTTGTAATTTTTTTCCTATCAGACCTGAATATTTCGAGCAGTATTATTAATAACAATGACGGTGATGCCTAGGTCTGTGTAGTTCAACTTCATCCTTGTTGAAGCTATCAACCGCCGTCATCTGTGGTGGATAGATGCCGGCGTCTGTGTGGATAGCCTATCCACCGCCATCCAGTGGACGGCGGTGGATAGGCTGCTATCATTTTCTACTTACAGGTAGCAAAGTGCGGATATTTGGCTAAAATCTCTGGTAGTAGATAATTTTAAATGAAATCTATGAACTGAATATATTTTCATAGGTTAGAATCTTATCACAGCTCCTACGGATTTTCTTAATTCATTGATGTTAATAGTTTACATTTGGTCAGGTCTACATCAGCAATTAAATGTAATTATATATCTGGGATATAAGTATCCCAGAGATACTTATAGCCGAGTCTAAGCCGAGAAATCGTAACATCTATGAGTCTGTTAGTCTTACTGGATGATCCATACATGTACTCTTGCATGATTGTATTATGATAGATGGATTTATTAGAGTAGATTCTATTTTGCCTCAAATCAACATGGTTTTGCTGAAGTTCTAGCTGTATTATTATTATTCTCAGGGTGCTTATAGGCAATCCAAAGCTATAATCAACTCATTTGGAGGTAGATTAGTAGGCTAACTTATTAGCTTTATCATGCATTCGGAGGCCAATATAATGAAATATCTTCTCTTACAAATCATTAATAATTTCGGTATACATGTGTGTCTAGCCTCTGACACAAGCATGATACAATTGTGTCTTACAAAGCTGAACGCAATTAAGAATGCTAGTGAATCAATTTCAATTACTGTGTAAAGTATAGAGACTTACTCAAATGTAGATACATTAGAGTGAAATAAGTAAGAGAACAGTTGGGTGGAGTTAATATCACTTTGATATTATTTAAAGATCATGCAAGCTTCACAACAATTGCATTTATAGTTTGATATAATATTGCAAGTTTATTATAGCAGATTGTCTTATAGCTGGTTTACTTTTATGGAAATTGTATTATGCACCGAAGAAAAATAATTTAGAAATCACTGAAGTTTTGAATGCATAGTGCAAAGTTTTATTAATCATTAAGCTTTATACTTTTTGTTAACACACTTCGGAACTCATAGGATTATGTCTTAGATTCTAATTAGTTTTCCCCAAAAAAATCTTCATCTAGAAATCCAACATTCTGCTTGTAACTAATTTTTTATGAATGTACTTTTTCCCTAGCATTATTATTATTATTATTATTATTATTATTATTATTATTATTATTGTCACAAATTATCCACATCGATACAAAACGGTTACAGAAGTTTTGACCGTTCAAAACCGTTTGAATATTTCAAACGACAACCGTTTGAATATTTCAAACGACAACCGTTTGAATATTTCAAATGACAACCGTTTGAGTATTTAAAATGACAACCGTTTGAATATTTAAAACGACAACCGTTTGAATATTTCAAACGACAACCGTTTGAATATTTCAAATGACAACCGTTTGAGTATTTAAAATGACAACCGTTTGAATATTTAAAACGACAACCGTTTGAATATTTCAAACTACAACCGTTTGAATATTTCAAACGACTTTGACATTTTAAATGTTTATCAGTATTCTAAATGTTGTGTAATGAGGTGTATGTACTGAGTGACCCTAGAAGGACAGTAACAGAGGGCCGGGCGTCACGTGACGGGCGGACAGCGACTCTCAACTGTCCGCCTGTCATCACTTCTGATGGATGACGGTTAGAATGGCTTCAGCAGGCGGGTGTGTGTATGGCGCGGAGCACGCCACGCTACAAGCCACGCTACAAGCCACGGTACAAGCCACGCTACAAGCCACCCAGCAAGCCACGCTGCAAGCCACGCTACAAGCCACGCTGCAAGCCACCCTACAAGCCACGCTACAAGCCAAGCTACAAGCCACGCTACAAGCCACGCTACAAGCCACGCTGCAAGCCACGCTACAAGCCACGCTGCAAGCCACGCTACAAGCCACGCTGCAAGCCACGCTACAAGCCACGCTGCAAGCCACGCTGCAAGCCACGCTACAAGCCACGCTGCAAGCCACGCTACAAGCCACGCTGCAAGCCACGCTACAAGCCACGCTGCAAGCCACGTTACAAGCCACGCTACAAGCCAAGCTACAAGCTACGCTACAAGCCACGTTACAAGTTATGCTACAAGCCACGCTGCAAGCTACGCTGCAAGCCACGCTACAAGCCACGTTACAAGCTATGCTACAAGCCACGCTACAAGCTATGCTGCAAGCCACGCTACAAGCTATGCTGCAAGCCACGCTACAAGCTATGCTGCAAGCCACGTTACAAGCTATGCTGCAAGCCACGCTACAAGCCACGCTGCAAGCCACGCTACAAGCCACGCTGCATAATATGCTGCAAGCCACGCTACAAGCCACGCTACAAGCCACGCTACAAGCCACGCTACAAGCCACGCTGCAAGCTATGCTGCAAGCCACGCTACAAGCCACGCTACAAGCTACGCTACAAGCTACGCTACAAGCCACGCTACAAGCCACGTTACAAGCTATGCTACAAGCCACGCTACAAGCTATGCTGCAAGCCACGCTACAAGCCACGTTACAAGCTATGCTACAAGCCACGCTACAAGCTATGCTGCAAGCCACGCTACAAGCTATGCTGCAAGCCACGCTACAAGCCACGCTACAAGCTATGCTACAAGCCACGCTACAAGCTATGATACAAGCCACGCTAAAAGCCATGCTACAAGCCACGCTACAAGCCACGCTTCAAGCCATGCTACAAGCCACGCCACAAGCCACGCTACAAGCCACACTACAAGCCACGCTTCAAGCTACGCTACAAGCCACGCTACAAGCCACGTTACAAGCTATGCTACAAGCCACGCTACAAGCTATGCTACAAGTCACGCTACAAGCTATGCTACAAGTCACGCTACAAGCCACGCTACAAGCTATGCTACAAGCCACGCTTCAAGCTATGCTACAAGTCACGCTACAAGCTATGCTACAAGTCACGCTACAAGCCACGCTACAAGCCACGTTACAAGCTATGCTACAAGCCACGCTTCAAGCTATGCTACAAGTCACGCTACAAGCCACGCTACAAGCTATGCTACAAGCCACGCTACAAGCTATGCTGCAAGCCACGCTACAAGCTATGCTGCAAGCCACGCTACAAGCCACGCTACAAGCTATGCTGCAAGCCACGCTGCAAGCTATGCTACAAGCCACGCTGCAAGCTATGCTACAAGCCACGCTACAAGCTATGCTACAAGCCACGCTGCAAGCTATGCTACAAGCCACGCTGCAAGCTATGCTACAAGCCACGCTGCAAACTATATTACAAGCCACGCTACAAGCTATGCTACAAGCCACGCTACAAGCTATGCTACAAGCCACGCTACAAGCTATGCTACAAGCCACGCTGCAAGCTATGCTACAAGCCACGCTGCAAACTATACTACAAGCCACGCTACAAGCTATGCTACAAGCCACGCTACAAGCTATGCTACAAGCCACGCTGCAAGCTATGCTACAAGCCACGCTACAAGCTATGCTACAAGCCACGCTGCAAGCTATGCTACAAGCCACGCTACAAGCCACGCTACAAGCCACGCTACAAACTATGCTACAAGCCACGCTGCAAGCTATGCTACAAGCCACGCTGCAAGCTATGCTGCAAGCCACGCTGCAAGCTATGCTACAAGCCACGCTACAAACTATACTACAAGCCACGCTGCAAGCTATGCTACAAGCCACGCTACAAGCTATGCTACAAGCCACGCTACAAACTATACTACAAGCCACGCTACAAGCTATGCTACAAGCCACGCTACAAACTATACTACAAGCCACGCTACAAGCTATGCTACAAGCCACGCTACAAGCTATGCTACAAGCCACGCTACAAACTATACTACAAGCCACGCTACAAGCTATGCTACAAGCCACGCTACAAACTATACTACAAGCCACGCTGCAAGCTATGCTACAAGCCACGCTACAAGCTATGCTACAAGCCACGCTGCAAGCTATGCTACAAGCCACGCTACAAACTATACTACAAGCCACGCTGCAAGCTATGCTACAAGCCACGCTACAAGCTATGCTACAAGCCACGCTGCAAGCTATGCTACAAGCCACGCTACAAGCTATGCTACAAGCCACGCTACAAGCCACGCTACAAGCTATGCTACAAGCCACGCTGCAAGCCAAGCATCAAGCCACGCTACAAGCCACGCTTCAAGCCACGCTGCAAGCCACGCTGCAAGCCACGCTACAAGCCACGCTACAAGCTATGCTGCAAGCCACGCTGCAAGCCACGCTACAGGCCACGCTACAAGCTATGCTACAAGCCACGCTGCAAGCCACGCTACAAACCACGCTGCAAGCCACGCTACAAGCCACGCTACAAGCTATGCTACAAGCCACGCTGCAAGCCACGCTACAAGCCACGCTACAAGCCACGCTACAAGCCAAGCTACAAGCCACGCTACAAGCCACGCTACAAGCCAAGCTACAAGCCAAGCTACAAGCCACGCTGCAAGCCACGCTACAAGCCACGCTACAAGCCACGCTGCAAGCCACGCTACAAGCCACGCTACAAGCCAAGCTACAAGCCAAGCTACAAGCCACGCTGCAAGCTATGCTACAAGCCACGCTACAAGCTATGCTACAAGCTATGCTACAAGCCACGCTACAAGCTATGCTACAAGCCACGCTGCAAACTATACTACAAGCCACGCTGCAAACTATACTACAAGCCACGCTACAAGCTATGCTACAAGCCACGCTACAAGCTATGCTACAAGCCACGCTGCAAGCTATGCTACAAGCCACGCTGCAAACTATACTACAAGCCACGCTACAAGCTATGCTACAAGCCACGCTGCAAGCTATGCTACAAGCCACGCTACAAACTATACTACAAGCCACGCTGCAAGCTATGCTACAAGCCACGCTACAAGCTATGCTACAAGCCACGCTACAAACTATACTACAAGCCACGCTACAAGCTATGCTACAAGCCACGCTACAAACTACTACAAGCCACGCTACAAGCTATGCTACAAGCCACGCTACAAGCTATGCTACAAGCCACGCTACAAACTATACTACAAGCCACGCTACAAGCTATGCTACAAGCCACGCTACAAGCTATGCTACAAGCCACGCTACAAACTATACTAGAAGCCACGCTACAAGCTATGCTACAAGCCACGCTACAAGCTATGCTACAAGCCACGCTACAAACTATACTACAAGCCACGCTACAAGCTATGCTACAAGCCACGCTATAAACTATACTACAAGCCACGCTACAAGCTATGCTACAAGCCAAGCTGCAAGCTATGCTACAAGCCACGCTACAAGCTATGCTACAAGCCACGCTGCAAGCTATGCTACAAGCCACGCTACAAACTATACTACAAGCCACGCTGCAAGCTATGCTACAAGCCACGCTACAAGCTATGCTACAAGCCACGCTGCAAGCTATGCTACAAGCCACGCTACAAGCTATGCTGCAAGCCACGCTACAAGCTATGCTGCAAGCCACGCTACAAGCCACGCTACAAGCTATGCTGCAAGCCACGCTGCAAGCTATGCTACAAGCCACGCTGCAAGCTATGCTACAAGCCACGCTACAAGCTATGCTACAAGCCACGCTGCAAGCTATGCTACAAGCCACGCTGCAAGCTATGCTACAAGCCACGCTGCAAACTATATTACAAGCCACGCTACAAGCTATGCTACAAGCCACGCTACAAGCTATGCTACAAGCCACGCTACAAGCTATGCTACAAGCCACGCTGCAAGCTATGCTACAAGCCACGCTGCAAACTATACTACAAGCCACGCTACAAGCTATGCTACAAGCCACGCTACAAGCTATGCTACAAGCCACGCTGCAAGCTATGCTACAAGCCACGCTACAAGCTATGCTACAAGCCACGCTACAAGCCACGCTACAAGCTATGCTACAAGCCACGCTGCAAGCTATGCTACAAGCCACGCTACAAGCTATGCTACAAGCCACGCTGCAAGCTATGCTACAAGCCACGCTACAAGCTATGCTACAAGCCACGCTACAAGCCACGCTACAAACTATACTACAAGCCACGCTACAAGTTATGCTACAAGCCACGCTACAAGCTATGCTACAAGCCACGCTACAAACTATACTAGAAGCCACGCTACAAGCCACGTTACAAGCTATGCTACAAGCCACGCTACAAGCTATGCTACAAGCCACGCTACAAGCCACGGTACAAGCTATGCTACAAGCCACGCTACAAGCTATGCTACAAGCCACGCTACAAACCACGCTACAAACCACGCTACAAACCACGCTACAAGCCACACTACAAACCACGCTACAAACCACGCTACAAGCCACACTACAAACCACGCTACAAACCACACTACAAACCACGCTACAAGCCACGCTACAAACCACACTACAAGCCAAGCTACAAGCCAAGCTACAAGCCAAGCTACAAGCCACGCTTCAAGCCAAGCTACAAGCCAAGCTACAAGCCAAGCTACAAGCCACGCTACAAGCCAAGCTACAAGCCAAGCTACAAGCCACGTTACAAGCCACGCTACAAACCACACTACAAACCACGCTACAAACCACATTACAAGCCACGCTACAAACCACATTACAAGCCACGCTACAAACCACGCTACAAACCACATTACAAACCACGCTACAAGCCACGCTACAAACCACACTACAAGCCAAGCTACAAGCCACGTTACAAGCCACGCTACAAACCACGCTACAAACCACGCTACAAACCACATTACAAGCCACGCTACAAGCCACGCTACAAACCACGCTACAAACCACATTACAAGCCACGCTACAAACCACGCTACAAACCACGCTACAAACCACACTACAAGCCACGCTACAAACCACGCTACAAACCACGCTACAAACCACATTACAAGCCACGCTACAAACCACGCTACAAACCACATTACAAGCCACGCTACAAGCCACGCTACAAACCACGCTATTGACGGGGCGGATCTTGTAGCCTAAGAAACACCTATTGACAGGACGCGCTTAAAATGTGTTAGAATATCTAGAAAATTTATTTTCAAAACATATTTACAACATTCAGAAAAAACTAGAATGAACCTAAACAAAACACAAGAAAATCGGAGAAAGTGAAGCCGGTTCCCCACTAGGCCAGACACAGCCTAAGAGACTGAATTTAATATCACTTGAAGGGTAGACCGCCAGAGGAAACATGATCCAGACATACGGAATACTTACATGCACAGTTTATAGAGTAAATATGGCAACGACTTAATTAGTCAGTCGACAGTTGCAAAAACGAAGCCTAGGAAGGTTATCTTGAGATGATTTCGGGGCTTAGTGTCCCCGCGGCCCGGTCCTCGACCAGGCCTCCACCCCCAGGAGGCAGCCCGTGACAGCTGACTAACACCCAGGTACCTATTTTACTGCTAGGTAACAGGGGCATAGGGTGAAAGAAACTCTGCCCATTGTTTCTCGCCGGCGCCTGGGATCGAGCCCAGGACCACAGGATCACAAGTCCAGCGTGCTGTCCGCTCGGCTGACCGGCTCCCTTTTTGCCAAATTTAGGATCTGTAAACCTGGGGCCAGATTCACGAAGCAGTTACGCAAAGACTTACGAACCTGTCCATCTTTTCTCAATCTTTGGCGGCTTTGGTTACAATTATTAAACAGTTAATGAGCTCGGAAGCACCAGGAGGCTGTTTATAACAATAACAACAGTTGATTGACAAGTTTTCATGCTTGTAAACTGTTTAATAAATGTAATTAAAAGCGACATTTAGCTTAGTGGTCTACGCGGAACAAACATCAGCAGAGGACTGCAGGTGACGGCTCAGGCTACCCACCCTCCGTCAAATTACCCTAAAGCTGCTGGTACTTATATCCCTCCAGCCCATAACAAGGGGGGTCAGGGGGGATGCCAGCTTCTCTACTCCCCCGTACACCTGGGCGGACCGGGGCGGCGTGACAGTGGTGGGGCGTGACGCTGAAGGTGACAGAGACCGGTTGTGGACGAGGGTGACAATGTAGGGGTGGTCAGTACGAGGTCAGGAACCGGTTAAGCCTAGGTCAGCACCGCTGGTTCAGACCACGAGGTCAAAGGTCATATCATGGGGTCAGCCGCCTCTCACACACTCGCTAATCACCTGTAAGTGGAACATTACTTATCAGTATATCTGACTCGGTGAACTGTTTGATCACACATCCTGTTGTTGCTGGCCTCCTGCAGCCTAGGGTCAGGTCAGGTCAGGTCAGGTCAGGTCAGTGAGGTACAAAGGCTCCCCTTATCGTAGCCACCCCAGACACCCCCCCGGGGTCACCCCAGAGACCACCTTGGGGTCCAGGGTCACCCCAGGGTCACCCCAGAGACCACCTTGGGGTCCAGGGTCACCCCAGGGTCACCCCAGGGTCACCCCAGAGACCACCTTGGGGTCCAGGGTCACCCCAGAGACCACCTTGGGGTCCAGGGTCACCCCAGGGTCACCCCAGAGACCACCTTGGGGTCCAGGGTCACCCCAGAGACCACCTTGGGGTCCAGGGTCACCCCAGGGTCACCCCAGAGACCACCTTGGGGTCCAGGGTCACCCCAGGGTCACCCCAGAGACCACCTTGGGGTCCAGGGTCACCCCAGGGTCACCCCAGAGACCACCTTGGGGTCCAGGGTCACCCCAGAGACCACCTTGGGGTCCAGGGTCACCCCAGGGTCACCCCAGAGACCACCTTGGGATCCAGGGTCACCCCAGGGTCACCCCAGAGACCACCTTGGGGTCCAGGGTCACCCCAGGGTCACCCCAGAGACCACCTTGGGGTCCAGGGTCACCCCAGGGTCACCCCAGAGACCACCTTGGGGTCCAGGGTCACCCCAGGGTCACCCCAGAGACCACCTTGGGGTCCAGGGTCACCCCAGGGTCACCCCAGAGACCACCTTGGGGTCCAGGGTCACCCCAGGGTCACCCCAGAGACCACCTTGGGGTCCAGGGTCACCCCAGGGTCACCCCAGAGACCACCTTGGGGTCCAGGGTCACCCCAGGGTCACCCCAGAGACCACCTTGGGGTCCAGGGTCACCCCAGGGTCACCCCAGAGACCACCTTGGGGTCCAGGGTCACCCCAGGGTCACCCCAGAGACCACCTTGGGGTCCAGGGTCACCCCAGGGTCACCCCAGAGACCACCTTGGGGTCCAGGGTCACCCCAGGGTCACCCCAGAGACCACCTTGGGGTCCAGGGTCACCCCAGGGTCACCCCAGAGACCACCTTGGGGTCCAGGGTCACCCCAGGGTCACCCCAGAGACCACCTTGGGGTCCAGGGTCACCCCAGGGTCACCCCAGAGACCACCTTGGGGTCCAGGGTCACCCCAGGGTCACCCCAGAGACCACCTTGGGGTCCAGGGCCACCCCAGGGTCACCCCAGAGACCACCTTGGGGTCCAGGGTCACCCCAGGGTCACCCCAGAGACCACCTTGGGGTCCAGGGTCACCCCAGGGTCACCCCAGAGACCACCTTGGGGTCCAGGGTCACCCCAGGGTCACCCCAGAGACCACCTTGGGGTCCAGGGTCACCCCAGGGTCACCCCAGAGACCACCTTGGGGTCCAGGGTCACCCCAGGGTCACCCCAGAGACCACCTTGGGGTCCAGGGTCACCCCAGGGTCACCCCAGAGACCACCTTGGGGTCCAGGGTCACCCCAGGGTCACCCCAGAGACCACCTTGGGGTCCAGGGCCACCCCAGGGTCACCCCAGAGACCAGGGGGGGGGACAGTGAGACCACTGGAACAAGTTATTATGACCAACAATGGCGGGTGATGAGGTCTCTGAGAGTTAGTTATGTCTTTTGTCTAGAGTAGGATGTTGTCCTCTCATGTGTCTCCAGGGGTGACGACCTCCCCCAGCACCCAGCACCACCAGGGCTGGCCCTCAGGGCTCCCAGCACCACCAGGGCTGGCCCTCAGGGCTCCCAGCACCACCAGGGCTGGCCCTCAGGGCTCCCAGCACCACCAGGGCCGGCCCTCAGGGCTCCCAGCACCACCAGGGCTGGCCCTCAGGGCTCCCAGCACCACCAGGGCTGGCCCTCAGGGCTCCCAGCACCACCAGGACCGGCCCTCAGGGCTCCCAGCACCACCAGGGCTGGCCCTCAGGGCTCCCAGCATCACCAGGGCTGGCCCTCAGGGCTCCCAGCACCCACCAGGGCCGGCCCTCAGGGCTCCCAGCACCACCAGGGCTGGCCCTCTGGGCTCCCAGCACCACCAGGGCTGGCCCTCAGGGCTCCCAGCACCACCAGGGCTGGCCCTCAGGGCTCCCAGCACCACCAGGGCCGGCCCTCAGGGCTCCCAGCACCACCAGGGCTGGCCCTCAGGGCTCCCAGCACCACCAGGGCCGGCCCTCAGGGCTCCCAGCACCACCAGGGCTTGCCCTCAGGGCTCCCAGCACCACCAGGGCCGGCCCTCAGGGCTCCCAGCACCACCAGGGCTGGCCCTCAGGGCTCCCAGCACCACCAGGGCTGGCCCTCAGGGCTCCCAGCACCACCAGGGCTGGCCCTCAGGGCTCCCAGCACCACCAGGGCCGGCCCTCTGGGCTCCCAGCACCACCAGGGCTGGCCCTCAGGGCTCCCAGCACCACCAGGGCTGGCCCTCAGGGCTCCCAGCACCACCAGGGCTGGCCCTCAGGGCTCCCAGCACCACCAGGGCCGGCCCTCTGGGCTCCCAGCACCACCAGGGCTGGCCCTCAGGGCTCCCAGCACCACCAGGGCTGGCCCTCAGGGCTCCCAGCACCACCAGGGCTGGCCCTCAGGGCTGGGAGTGGAATGGGATCGAACTTGCGTCTCTGGTCCCCCCCAGACACTATTATTAACTGACTCATCATGATGAGTTCAAAGACTCACATTCCCTCCCATCACATAGTCTCAGTTTGACCACAATATGTCTGCCTGTCACCCCACATATGTGGACCCGGTGGGGGAGATTGTTGGTAGTGATTGGGCTCACAAGCGTGTTGTGACCAAACTTGTTCACCTTCTGTAATACTTATTTATTTATTTATTTTTATATATAAGAAGGTATATTCGGTGTATTTGTCTCCGCTGGGGATAGAACTCGGATTCGTAGGACTACGAATCCTGAGCGATGTTCACTCAGCCATCGGCCCCTGTGAGGGTGTTTGTGTGTGCTTGTGTGTGTGTGTGTGTGTGTGTGTGTGTGTGTGTGTGTGTGTGTGTGTGTGTGTGTGTGTGTGTGTGTGTGTGTGTGAGTGTGTGTGTTTACATACGAACTTGGCGTGAACAGGGTGCCAACTTCCTGACACTGGCCCACAAGGAGGCACCCCACACACACACACACACACCACACACCTTTCCTCTCCCCTGCACCTGAGACACGTCATGGTCCAGCGGCTCTAGGGGTGACCCAGGACACACACACACACACACACACACACACACACACACACACACACACACACACACACACACACACCACACACACACACACACACACACACACACACACACACACACACACACCACACACACACACACACACACACACACACACACACACACACACACACACACCACACACACACACACACACACACACACACACACACACACACACACACACACCACACACACACACACACACACACACACACACACACCACACAGTCCTACATGTCGATGTTTGCGGATGATGCAAAGTTGATGAGAAGAGTTGTGACAGATGAGGATTGCAGGATCCTCCAAGAGGACCTGAACAGATTGCAGAGATGGTCAGAGAAATGGCTACTAGAATTCAACACGAGCAAATGTAAAGTTATGGAAATGGGACTAGGAGATAGGAGACCAAAGGGACAGTACACAATGAAGGGGAACAGCCTACCTGTAACGACGCGTGAAAGAGACCTGGGGGTGGACGTAACACCTAATCTATCTCCTGAGGCACATATTAATAGGATAACGACAGCAGCGTACTCTACACTGGCAAAAGTTAGAACATCATTCAGAAACCTAAGTAAGGAGGCATTTAGGGCGCTTTACACTGCCTACGTAAGGCCAGTCTTAGAGTATGCCGCCTCATCATGGAGTCCCCATCTGAAGAAGCATATAATGAAACTGGAAAAGGTTCAGAGGTTTGCAACGAGACTCGTCCCAGAGCTACGAGGGATGGGGTATGAAGAGCGCCTGAGGGAACTGTGCCTTACGACACTAGAAAGAAGAAGGGAGAGGGGGGACATGATAGGAACGTATAAGATACTCAGAGGAATTGACAGAGTGGACATAGACGAAATGTTCACACGGAATAGTAACAGAACGAGAGGACATGGATGGAAGCTTGAAACTCAGATGAGTCACAGAGATGTAAGGAAGTTTTCTTTTAGCGTGAGAGTAGTGGGGAAATGGAATGCACTTCAGGAACAGGTTGTGGAAGCAAATACTATTCATAATTTTAAAACCAGGTATGATAGGGAAATGGGACAGGAGTCATTGCTGTAAACAACCGATGCTCGAAAGGCGGGATCCAAGAGTCAATGCTCGATCCTGCAAGCACATATAGGTGAGTACATATAGGTGAGTACACACACACACACACCACACACACACACACACACACACACACACACACACACACACACACACACACACACACACACACACACACACACAGACTGTGTGAAGTGTGTTACCTCAGACTGGCGTGAAGTCACCAGTGGAGTCCCACAGGGCTCTGTACTTGGACCTATCCTGTTTCTGATATACGTAAATGATCTCCCAGAGGGTATAGACTCATTCCTCTCAATGTTTGCTGACGACGCCAAAATTATGAGAAGGATTAAGACAGAGGAGGACAGCTTGAGGCTTCAAGAAGACCTGGACAAGCTGCAGGAATGGTCGAACAAATGGCTGTTAGAATTTAATCCAAGCAAATGTAATGTAATGAAGATAGGGGTAGGAAGCAGGAGACCAGATACAAGGTATCACTTGGGAGATGAAATACTTCAAGAGTCAGAGAGAGAGAAAGACCTGGGGGTTGATATCACGCCAGACCTGTCCCCTGAAGCTCATATCAAGAGGATAACATCAGCAGCATATGCCAGGTTGGCTAACATAAGAACGGCCTTTAGAAACTTGTGTAAGGAATCTTTCAGAACATTATATACCACATATGTCAGACCAATCCTGGAGTATGCAGGTCCAGCATGGAGTCCATATCTAGTCAAGCATAAGACTAAACTGGAAAAGGTTCAAAGGTTTGCCACCAGACTAGTACCCGAGCTGAGAGGTATGAGCTAAGAGGAGAGACTACGGGAATTAAACCTCACTTCGTTGGAAGACAGAAGAGTTCGGGGGGACATGATCACCACATTCAAGATCCTCAAGGGAATCGACAGGGTTGATAAAGACAGGCTGTTTAACACAAGGGGCACACGCACTAGGGGACACAGGTGGAAACTGAGTGCCCAAATGAGCCACAGAGATATTAGAATGAACTTTTTTAGTGTCAGAGTGGTTGACAAATGGAATGCATTAGGAAGTGATGTGGTTATCTTGAGATCTTGAGGTTATCTTGAGATGATTTCGGGGCTTTTTAGTGTCCCCGCGGCCCGGTCCTCGACCAGGCCTCCACCCCCATGAAGCAGCCCGTGACAGCTGACTAACTCCCAGGTACCTATTTACTGCTAGGTAACAGAGGCATTCAGGGTGAAAGAAACTTTGCCCATTTGTTTCTGCCTCGTGCGGGAATCGAACCCGCGCCACAGAATTACGAGTCCTGCGCGCTATCCACCAGGCTACGAGGTCCCCCTCGTAGCCTGGTGGTGGAGGTGGAGGAGGCTGACTCCATACACAGTTTCAAGTGTAGATATGATAGAGCCCAGTAGGCTCAGGAATCTGTACACCTGTTGATTGACGGTTGAGAGGCGGGACCAAAGAGCCAGAGCTCAACCCCCGCAAGCACAACTAGGTGAGTACACAACCAACTACACCACAATGGCCGCCAAAGCCATACAACCTGACCCCCCTATGGAGAGGTCAGAGGTCACGCTCTGAGGTGGTACTGCTAACGACTTGCTACCTAACCGTTTGGGCAACATAATCCTCTCATCAATAGCTCGGTCGATAGGGTTATCCCTCAAGGTTGTACTCTAGACCTTGGTCCACCAGGCTGTTGCTTGGAGCGGCCCGCAGGCCAGGCTTGACTTGTGAGAGTTTGGTCCACCAGGCTGTTACTTGGAGCGGCCCGCAGGCCAGGCTTGACTTGTGAGAGTTTGGTCCACCAGGCTGTTGCTTGGAGCGGCCCGCAGGCCAGGCTTGACTTGTGAGAGTTTGGTCCACCAGGCTGTTGCTTGGAGCGGCCCCAGCCAAGGTAACACAGGTGACACAGGAGACACATAGATAAACATGGATACACAGCCCGTAGCAGCTGTCTAACTCCCAGGTACCTATTTACTGCTAGGTGAACAGGAGCATCAGGGTGAAAGACACTCTGCCCATTCCACCTGTTAACTACTCTGACACTGAAAAAGTTCTTTCTAATGTCTCTGTGGCTCAAGTGGGTACTCAGTCTCCACCTGTGTCCCCTTGTTCGCGTTCCACCAGTGTTAAATAATCCATCCTCGTCTACCCCTGTCAATTCCCCTGAGAATCTTGTATGTGGTGATCATGTCTCCCCGAGCTCTTCTGTCTTCTATGTGTGTGTGTATGTGTGTGGTTCTCTGTGAGCACTGGTGGATGTGTAGCTGTGTTGACGTCAGGCATTGATTTCTGACAACTGTCAACCATTTTAGACCAGGTCAGTCAGTCCACACCTGACTGTGTCAGCAAGTTTGCAATATATGGGACAAAGTTTTTCACTCTCATAGTTCCCCCTACCACACTCACACTCACGCACTCGCACACACACACACGCACACACAAGGATAAACTATTCAACACTGGTGGGACGCGAACAAGGGGACACAGGTGGAAACTGAGTACCCACATGAGCCACAGAGACGTTAGAAAGAACTTTTTCAGTATCAGAGTAGTTAACAGATGGAATGCATTAGGCAGTAATGTGGTGGAGGCTGACTCCATACACAGTTTCAAGTGTAGATATGATAGAGCCCAATAGGCTCAGGAACCTGTACACCTGTTGATTGACGGTTGAGAGGCAGGACCAAAGAGCCAGAGCTCAACACCCGCAAGCAGAAATAGGTGAATACACACTCCCTCCCACATTCTGGGATGGCAAATGTTGCCTCTATCACGCGACAAAACTTGCATATCACGCATAAGGGCTCGGGTAGACTGCATATTTTTGGACTGCCAGAAAGCCTTTGACACAGTTTTCCACAATTAGTGCACAAACTGGATATGCAGGCGGGAGTAGAACGGAAGGTACTCCAGTGGATAAGGGAGTACCTAAGCAACAGAAGACAGACAGTCACTGTGAGAGGCGAGGTTCAAGTACCTTTATTGAGACAATAAGATAACCCGAAGAGGGTAGAACAGCTTAGGCAAATTCTCCCCCCTGTAGGGGTGAGGTCTTAGAGGGGTGAGAATGTAAAATTATGATTAGCGGAGTCCCACAGGACTCAGTTCTTGGACCCGTCCTGTTTCTGATATACTTAACGACCTCCCAGATGCAATAGACTCGTTCCTCTCAATGTTTGGTAATGATACAGTTATGAGAAGGGTTAAGACAGAGGAAGTTAAGACTTTTAGCCGTTATGTAATGTCAATTAAGACTTAATTCTTCCTTCCCTTACCTATTCCACAGCCTACCCAGTCCACCCCCTTCCCTTAGAAACACTTATTCCAGGAGGCAATATGACCTTTGACCTTTAAGAAGACTTCTAGCTGCGTCTGAGCCTACCCCCCCCCCACCCCCCCACCCCCCAGCCCCCCCAACCCCCCACCCCCCCAACCCCAGTAACCCCACTACTATTGTGGGAACCGACCTGTGAGATTTATATTTATTTAATTTATATGAATTTATATTTACGTTAATTTATATACTTCGATAGCAATTTGTATAATGATAAGTGGACTGTATTTCTGCAATAATCTCTTAATCTCACAAATCGATCCTCTACACATTAGGGGGGTTTATATTTATATATATGCAGCCAATCAAACTACAGTAACTACATACATTGAAGAGGTTCCTTATCTTATAGTACAGCAGGTTAGTCCACCAGGTATAACTAGGGTGTAGACACCAAATTATCCTCTTTGAGGTAGCTTCTATCACCCAGTAACTGGTGCACATAATCTTGCATCCTCGTCTTGACCTGTCAAAAGTGCGCTAGCTGTGAAGCCAGAATCCTATATATGACAAGCTATATCAGAGAAAACACTATACAGTACATGGAACATTAAAGACCTGGCTTAATTACCTTTAGTTTGAGGCTTCCACGTGATCTAACCGGGTCACCCTATATCCTGACATTAATGGCCATAAATGAATGATAAACGGGTTTCGGATAGACTTAACTTGATATGTAGACAGCGTGTTGAAAAATGGTACCTTTGGTTTCCATAACACTACGTCCAAGTAAATTTAACAGGAGCCGAATTTGCTCCCGTGTGAGCCTCTGGTCTCAATATAAACAACAATGGCTGTTTAACACTCCATACTATTGACGTTACTGGCCGACATTGTCCAGAATGATAGGAGCTAAATTTGCTCCACACGTCTCGGAGGTGACACAACAATGGCTCCCTAACACTCCATACTATTGACGTTACTGGCCGACATTGTCCAGAATGATAGGAGCCGAATTTGCTCCACACGTCTCGGAGGTGACACAACAATGGCTCCCTCCTTCCTCCCTGACGCCTGGCCTACTTTGTCCAGATTTCAGAAAGTGATAGAAGGGTCACATTTACTCTACTTTAATATTGATAATTAAGTTAATTTATATAAGATGTTTTTATGATGGTAAAGTCCAAAGACTTATGTATTTAAGAATAATTCCCAGCAAAATAGCTGGTGAATTATAATAGTATGTGGTGATGATATCCCGTTTTCTTAGACGGTAATTCCACTACAAGTTACGTTTTCTATGGGTAACTTGTTTATACAATACAGCTATTATCTGTATGATTATTAAATGGTGTCGGATTTTCCGACATAATTCCCCAGGGGCTGCTCACGGGTCGAAGTCCTATTTAGAACAGACAAACACCGATACTCCTCCTTCGAATTATTAGATTAATTTGATGTTAGTAGTTAGTAATCACACATTTGTGTGTCTGTTCGTACAGGACGGATGTCCCGTACTAGAGTTGCAGGGGTTAGAAGTCTAATGCAATTTCATTTCCCTGTCAACTCTTGAAAGGCTAATATTCAAGCCTTATTACATATTATTTAACCCAGAAGACTGGATGTGATCAAGTACTACAGTCAAGTATGATTCAGGGACTGCAGTGAGATCAGTGACATCAGATATAACTTGAAGTTTGTTCAGGTAACTGGTCACTGATATATAAACACTGAGGCCCATGGAATACATCTTGATTAAATAATAAATGTATCAAATCAGTCATCAGATTTATTAGGGTTTAATTTAGTTAATTGATTCAGAAGATTGAATAGCTCATCATTAAAGTAAAGTATGGTTCTGAGACTGCAGTGGGTTCAGTGACATTGGTCGCAGTGACTTGTAGCTGTTTTAGGCTACTGTTCACTGATTTGCCACTGAGGCCTCATGAACTCATCTTCAGCTTCAAATGATGATACTAACATCAACCTCTGTTGGTATAGTCAGCTGTAATCTCCTTAGTATAATGCTACTGGAGAAATATAATCAGCTGACAAATTTAGATCTCTACTGGTATTGTTTATCTGCAGGCATAGGTCTCCTCAGGCTTGATACTGGGCCTGAGAGTAATTTACCTCCTGCAGAGTTTAATATGGTTATGCCCTGATATTTAGTAGGGCTACCAATGAATTGATGGTAGTAGTCTGTCCCCACAAGGACAGCCATTTGGCATTTGATTTGCTCAAATTTACCTGCAGCTGCTTGATAATAGCTTTCCAGGTCAGCATAATCAACTTGAGATTGTTGTGACAAATCTTCACATTTCTTGATCTGTCTTGTTAAGTGGCCTTTAAGACCTGCAAGGGTTCTTTTCATTCTCCCTGCATTATCCATCCTGGCTAGTTGGTGAAGCCTTGTGGGGCTTGTATTTGGGCTGCTCATAATACTGAACAAGCACTGATGGTAGCCTAGGGTAAATTCTGAACTCACTAGGCAATAATCCTACCTCTACTAGAGGTTAGCACTTAAAATTAATACACATTATATATATACAATCATACACACTAATGATTTGAGTGATAAACCAGTGTCACTGGAAGTACCTTTAGGTTAGCTCTTCTATATCACCCTAGGATGGTAGAGACACTAATTAATCACTCAAAGGTGTAATGATCATAAGTAAATTATTATATATACAACTCAACTCGAGTTGATAAAAATTACACCCAAAATAGGGTCTGGACCATTCATTAATGGTGTTAGGTTGATCAATATAGTACAACTGACTATGGTAATAATGGGACTAGGATGAACGATAATAGTTCAACTAGTCAATGGTTTTATCCTACCCTGTTGTGGGTTGGCAATTAGTAAATATTATACTGTGATCACTAGTGCAATATATATTAAATAATTCTCTATTTTGGAGAAATAATATACACAATTATTGATAATAGCCTCTTAATTAGCCTCTATGAAACTTCTAATATTATCAAGAAGTATTAAATATTATTAGTGACCTCGCGAAATAAACTCCACAAAATTCGTAGATAATCTCTCGCGAAATGTAACACCACGAAATCCGTGAACAATCTCGCGAAGACACAGTCACTAATTAGGCTGGCTTCAATATTAGCGCTGTCATTTCACGAAATAACACGCCACCAAATATCTGTGGGTGTGCATGAAACCGCTGACGAAGCTGAACTGGGCTGAGGGAGGCTCCTGAGCTCCCACGAGGCTTCGCCGCTGTCTTTGACTGGCTTTGTTTAAATAACACTGCACTAGTATATTTATGAATCCACTGGTTAACTGGTTCATCCGGTACAAAGATGACCAAATGTGGGTTCAAAGGATCAAATAATCCGTCATCCGGTTCGAAGGACCAAATAATGTGGGAACCGACCTGTGAGATTTATATTTATTTAATTTATATGAATTTATATTTACGTTAATTTATATACTTCGATAGCAATTTGTATAATGATAAGTGGACTGTATTTCTGCAATAATCTCTTAATCTCACAAATCGATCCTCTACACATTAGGGGGGTTTATATTTATATATATGCAGCCAATCAAACTACAGTAACTACATACATTGAAGAGGTTCCTTATCTTATAGTACAGCAGGTTAGTCCACCAGGTATAACTAGGGTGTAGACACCAAATTATCCTCTTTGAGGTAGCTTCTATCACCCAGTAACTGGTGCACATAATCTTGCATCCTCGTCTTGACCTGTCAAAAGTGCGCTAGCTGTGAAGCCAGAATCCTATATATGACAAGCTATATCAGAGAAAACACTATACAGTACATGGAACATTAAAGACCTGGCTTAATTACCTTTAGTTTGAGGCTTCCACGTGATCTAACCGGGTCACCCTATATCCTGACATTAATGGCCATAAATGAATGATAAACGGGTTTCGGATAGACTTAACTTGATATGTAGACAGCGTGTTGAAAAATGGTACCTTTGGTTTCCATAACACTACGTCCAAGTAAATTTAACAGGAGCCGAATTTGCTCCCGTGTGAGCCTCTGGTCTCAATATAAACAACAATGGCTGTTTAACACTCCATACTATTGACGTTACTGGCCGACATTGTCCAGAATGATAGGAGCTAAATTTGCTCCACACGTCTCGGAGGTGACACAACAATGGCTCCCTAACACTCCATACTATTGACGTTACTGGCCGACATTGTCCAGAATGATAGGAGCCGAATTTGCTCCACACGTCTCGGAGGTGACACAACAATGGCTCCCTCCTTCCTCCCTGACGCCTGGCCTACTTTGTCCAGATTTCAGAAAGTGATAGAAGGGTCACATTTACTCTACTTTAATATTGATAATTAAGTTAATTTATATAAGATGTTTTTATGATGGTAAAGTCCAAAGACTTATGTATTTAAGAATAATTCCCAGCAGAATAGCTGGTGAATTATAATAGTATGTGGTGATGATATCCCGTTTTCTTAGACGGTAATTCCACTACAAGTTACGTTTTCTATGGGTAACTTGTTTATACAATACAGCTATTATCTGTATGATTATTAAATGGTGTCGGATTTTCCGACAACTATCAATAAGATCATCCCAGAACATATTATACATATTGTTCCAGTGTTATACATTGCTATACAGCGTATACATATATGTATATTAAGGTCTGTCGTCCATAGAGTTTAGAGAGGTGCTAGAGCATAGAGTTATTGAGCCCTCGGTCGCTTGTTGTTGATCGTTGAGCCGTGTAACTGTTGGTGCTGGCACGGGGTTGTCTGGTCAGTGCTGAGTGGGCTGCGTTCTCAGGTACAACTCCTCACTCTCTGGTCTAGGTTACACTGGTTTTATGTGAGGTGAATGATATGCAAATAGGCTGTAGTACACGCACGCACGCACGCGCGCACACACACACACACACACACACACACACACACACACACACACACACACACACACACACACACACACACACACACACACATACACACACACACACACACACACACACACACATACACACACACACACTGTGGAGGCTGACTCCATACACAGTTTCAAATGTAGATATGATAGAGCCCAATAGGCTCAGGAATCTGTACACCAGTTGATTGACGGTTGAGAGCCGGGACCAAAGAGCCAGAGCTCAACCCCCGCAAGCACAACTAGGTGAGTACACACACACACACACACACACACACACACACACACACACACACACACACACACACACACACACACACACACACACACACACACACACACACACACAGGGGGGGGTCATCACCCCCTCTTTTACATCAATGTTTGCTGATGACGCAAAACTAATGACGAAGGATGAGACAGATGAGGACTGTAAGATTCTCCAAAATGACATGAACAGGTTGCAGAGCTGTTCCAAGCAATGGCTGCTAGAGTTCAACACCAAAAAGTGCAAGGTGATGGAAATGTGAACAGGAGCCAGGAGACCGAAAGGCCACTAACGAGACTCGTCCCAGAGCTGCGAGGGATGAGGCACGAAGACAGACTGAAGGAACTAGACCTGACCACATTAGAAATGAGGAGGGACAGAGAGGACATGATACAGACGGAAACAGACCAGGAGTCATTGCTTTAGACAACCCCAGGGCTAGAAAAGCCGGGATCCAAGAGCTAGAGTACATAGAGGTGAGTTCAGTCCTATACGAAACAGTAATTATTTGGAAATTCTTGCTAATGAGTTGGCTAATGATATACAAGATCATTACCTGCTATCTTATGGAGGCTCCAGTGTGTATACCCCCCAGACTGGACCCCAGACCCCCAGCTAAGATCACAGTGGACCCCAGACCCCCAGCTCAGATCACAGTGGACCCCAGACCCCCAGCTCAGATCACAGTGGACCCCAGACCCCCAGCTCAGATCACAGTGGACCCCAGACCCCCAGCTCAGATCACAGTGGACCCCAGACCCCCAGCTCAGATCACAGTGGACCCCAGACCCCCAGCTCAGATCACAGTGGACCCAGACCCCCAGCTCAGCCTACAGTGACCCCCAGCTCAGATCACAGTGACCCCAACTCAGATCACAGTGGACCCCAGACCCTCAGCTCAGATCACAGTGGACCCCAGACCCCCAGCTCAGATCACAGTGGACCCCAGACCCCCAGCTCAGATCACAGTGGACCCCAGACCCCCAGCTCAGCCTACAGTGGACCCAGACCCCCAGCTCAGCTTACAGTGGACCCCAGACCCCCAGCTCAGCTTACAGTGGACCCCAGACCCCCAGCTCAGATCACAGTGACCCCAACTCAGATCACAGTGGACCCCAGACCCCCAGCTCAGATCACAGTGGACCCCAGACCCCCAGCTCAGCTTACAGTGGACCCAGACCCCCAGCTCAGCCTACAGTGACCCCCAGCTCAGATCAAGCTGTTCTTCAAAGGAATGGCATCCTCACTATCAAGAGAGCCCCAGAGCTCCTGTTTGCTAAGTTAATTCACCATTTATATTCATGGTGTTCCATAGAGGTGTAGCCAGGGTCGCCCTCTGAGAGTTTAGGCCGTTCACGGAGGACCGAAACGTCGCTCCCATCGTCTCTTAGATGCTGGTCTTAAATGTTGCAGGAGACGGCAGGATAGAGGTTGCATTTGCATCTGAAGTTGCATGGTGGTGGTGGTGTGTGCTGGGGGGGGACTTCAAGACCTCTTGGAGGTGTGCTGGGGGACTTCAAGATCCCTTGGAGGTGTGCTGGAGACTCCAAGACCCCTTGGAGGTGTGCTGGGGGACTTCAAGATCCCTTCGAGGTGTGCTGGGGGACTTCAAGATCCCTTGGAGGTGTTCTGGGGGGCTTCAAGACCTCTTGGAGGTGTGCTGTGGGCTCCAAGACCCCCTTGGAGGTGTGCTGGGGGACTTCAAGATCCCTTGAAGGTGTTTTGGGGAGCTTCAAGACCTCTTGGAGGTGTGCTGGGGGGCTTCAAGACCCTTTGGAGGTGTGCTGGGGGGCTTCAAGACCCCTTGGAGGTGTGCTGTGGACTCCAAGACCCCCTTGGAAGTGTGCTGGGGGACTTCAAGATCCCTTGGAGGTGTTCTGGGGGGCTTCAAGACCTCTTGGAGGTGTGCTGGGGGGCTTCAAGACCCCTTGGAGGTGTGCTGGGGGGCTTTAAGACCCCTTGGAGGTATGCTGGGGACTCCAAGACCACTTGGAGGTGTGCTGGGGACTCCAAGACCCCTTGGAGGTGTGCTGGGGGACTTCAAGATCCCTTGGAGGTGTTCTGGGGGACTTCAAGACCCCTTGGAGGTGTGCTGGGGGACTTCAAGATCCCTTGGAGGTGTTCTGGGGGGCTTCAAGACCCCTTGGAGGTGTGCTGGGGGACTTCAAGATCCCTTGGAGGTGTTCTGGGGGGCTTCAAGACCTCTTGGAGGTGTGCTGGGGGCTTCAAGACCCCTTGGAGGTGTGCTGGGGGGCTTCAAAACCCCTTGGAGGTGTACTGGGGGACTCCAAGACCACTTGGAGATGTGCTGGGGGGCTTCAAGACCTCTTGGAGGTGTGCTGGGGGGCTTCAAGACCTCTTGGAGGTGTGCTGGGGGGCTTCAAGATCCCTTGGAGGTGTGCTGGGGGACTTCAAGATCCCTTGGAGGTGTGCTGGGGGACTTCAAGACCCCTTGGAGGTGTGCTGGGGACTTATAGACCTCTTGGAGGTGTGCTGGGGGGCTCCAAGACCCCTTGGAGGTGTACTGGGGACTCCAAGACCCCTTGGAGGTGTGCTGGGGACTTATAGACCTCTTGGAGGTGTGCTGGGGGACTCCAAGACCCCTTGGAGGTGTGCTGGGGACTTATAGACCTCTTGGAGGTGTGCTGGGGGGCTCCAAGACCCCTTGGAGGTGTGCTGGGGGGCTCCAAGACCCCTTGGAGGTGTGCTGGGGGGCTTCAAAACCCCTTGGAGGTGTGCTGGGGGGCTTCAAAACCCCTTGGAGGTGTGCTGGGGACTTATAGACCTCTTGGAGGTGTGCTGGGGGCTCCAAGACCCCTTGGAGGTGTGCTGGGGGGCTTCAAAACCCCTTGGAGGTGTGCTGGGGACTTATAGACCTCTTGGAGGTGTGCTGGGGGCTTCAAGACCTCTTGGAGGTGTGCTGGGGGACTCCAAGACCCCTTGGAGGTGTGCTGGGGGACTCCAAGACCCCTTGGAGGTGTGCTGGGGGCTCCAAGACCCCTTGGAGGTGTGCTGGGGGACTCCAAGACCCCTTGGAGGTGTGCTGGGGGACTCCAAGACCCCTTGGAGGTGTGCTGGGGGCTCCAAGACCCCTTGGAGGTGTGCTGGGGGACTCCAAGATCCCTTGGAGGTGTGCTGGGGGACTCCAAGATCCCTTGGAGGTGTTCTGGAGACTCCAAGGAATTAATAAGAATGTAAATCATATAGCCAAGAATCTAAGTCCTATTCTTTAAGCCAGTGAACCTCAGAATTAAAGAATTCTGAGAATTAGAATTGAGAGAATTAATTCTCTGAGAATCCAGAGAATTAAAGACAATTGAAAAGTAAGTCAAATGTACAGTTCCGCGGGTTACGGGGTCACCATAGCCCGTGCTACTTGGACACTTCGTTCTCAGTAGCACCTGAGAGGTGTGACTTACAAGATGCTGAGGGCAGACAGTCTGGCGCCGTCAGTATCCTGCGTGACAGGATACTGACGTAGCCCCACACACACACACACACACACACACACACACACACACACACACACACACACACACACACACACACACACACACACACACACACACACACCAGGAAGCAGGTGTGTACAACGTACCTCATAATAGGATGGGCGTTGTCAGGTGTGTGTTGGAGTATAAGGGCAGTGATTATGCCCACCCACACTCACCAGTACGGCCACCCACACCCACCAGTACGCCCACCCACACCCACCAGTACGCCCACCCACACCCACCAGTACGCCCACCCACACGCCCACACCCACCCTCCTGGTGGATGATAGAGGAACGCAGCCCACTCAGCCCAAGTTATATATATAAGCCCCATTCATCCTCACCGTTCCGGGCTATTCATGCCCGTGCCATCACTTAGCTTAATCTTTATCAATCATTCCTCACCTTGTGTTGAATGACTGAAGAACCTCGGGTAATCTTGAGATGATTTCGGGGCTTAGTGTCCCCGCGGCCCGGTCCTCGACCAGGCCTCCACCCCCAGGAAGCAGCCCGTGACAGCTGACTAACTCCCAGGTACCTATTTACTGCTAGGTGAACAGGGGCATAAAGGTGTAAGAAACTCTGTTCATTTGTTTTCGCCTCCACCGGGGATCGATCCCCGGTTACTAGGACTACGAGTACCGAACGCTGTCCACTCAGCCGTCAGGTGTGAGGTGTGTCAGGTGTGTGGAGGCCTGTATACAGGTGTGTGTGGAGGCCTGTGTACAGGTGTGTGTGGAGGCCTGTGTACAGGTGTGTGTGTGTGTGTGGAGGCCTGTGTACAGGTGTGTGTGTGTGTGTGGAGGCCTGTGTACAGGTGTGTGTGTGTGTGTGTGTGTGTGGAGGCCTGTGTACAGGTGTGTGTGTGTGTGTGTGTGTGTGGAGGCCTTAGAACAGGTGTGTGTGTGTGTGTGTGTGTGTGGAGGCCTTAGTACAGGTGTGTGTGTGTGTGTGGAGGCCTGTGTACAGGTGTGTGTGTGTGGAGGCCTGAGTACAGGTGTGTGTGTGTGTGTGGAGGCCTGAGTACAGGTGTGTGTGTGTGTGTGTGTGGAGGCCTGTGTACAGGTGTGTGTGTGTGTGGAGGCCTGTGTACAGGTGTGTGTGTGTGTGTGGAGGCCTGTGTACAGGTGTGTGTGTGTGTGGAGGCCTGTGTACAGGTGTGTGTGTGTGTGTGGAGGCCTGAGTACAGGTGTGTGTGTGTGTGTGTGGAGGCCTGTGTACAGGTGTGTGTGTGTGTGGAGGCCTGTGTACAGGTGTGTGTGTGTGGAGGCCTGTGTACAGGTGTGTGTGTGTGTGGAGGCCTGTGTACAGGTGTGCAAGTGACGAATATAACCCCCACACACCCGACTATGCATACTCCACACCTGGCATCCGGCCAGCCCCACGTGGTAGAAACTCCTCACTAGTTACCTCACAGTTTTCTCTCACTCCTACCTCAGCCCCTCTCACTAGGAACCTCCTACCCCCAGGAACGAGTTCAATTCCCCGTGTCACTCTCTTCGTACACAGGTCCGTGGGCGTTGGTCAGGTTCGGACGCAGGATGACCATTGAGGGTGATTATAGGACCTTCAAGGGCTTCTGGGTAGGTAGTTAACTGTCTGATTACTGTCCCTGTTGTAGCACTATTTACCACCAACATTCCCATCTGTAATTGTCGCTACAGGCACCTGTAATTGTCGCTACAGCTGTAGGCCAGGCTAGAGAGGCCGACTACAGCTGTAGGCCAGTCTAGAGAGGCCGACTACAGCTGTAGGCCAGCCTAGAGAGGCCGACTACAGCTGTAGGCCAGGCTAGAGAGGCCGACTACAGCTGTAGGCCAGGCTAGAGAGGCCGACTACAGCTGTAGGCCAGCCTAGAGAGGCCGGCTACAGCTGTAGGCCAGGCTAGAGAGGCCGGCTACAGCTGTAGGCCAGGCTAGAGAGGCCGGCTACAGCTGTAGGCCAGCCTAGAGAGGCCGGCTACAGCTGTAGGCCAGGCTAGAGAGGCCGGCTACAGCTGTAGGCCAGCAGCTTCCAGCACCACCCTTCAGGTGACAGTGGTGGTGACAGTGGTGGTGACAGTGGTGGTGACAGTGGTGGTGACAGTGGTGGTGACAGTGGTGACAGTGGTGGTAACAGTGGTGGTGACAGTGGTGGTGACAGTGGTGACTGGTGGTGACAGTGGTGGTGACAGTGGTGGTGACAGTAGTGACTGGTGGTGACAGTGGTGGTGACAGTGGTGGTGACAGTGGTGACTGGTGGTGACAGTGGTGGTGACAGTGGTGGTGACAGTGGTGGTGACAGTGGTGGTGACAGTGGTGACTGGTGGTGACAGTGGTGGTGACTGGTGGTGACAGTGGTGGTGACTGGTGGTGACAGTGGTGGTGACAGTGGTGGTGACAGTGGTGACTGGTGGTGACAGTGGTGGTGACTGGTGGTGACAGTGGTGGTGACTGGTGGTGACAGTGGTGGTGACTGGTGGTGACAGTGGTGGTGACTGGTGGTGACAGTGGTGGTGACTGGTGGTGACAGTGGTGGTGACAGTGGTGGTGACAGTGGTGGTGACAGTGGAGGTGACAGTGGTGACAGTGGTGGTGACAGTGGTGGTGACAGTGGTGGTGACAGTGGTGGTGACAGTGGTGGTGACAGTGGTGACAGTGGTGGTGACAGTGGCGGTGACAGTGGTGGTGACAGTGGAGGTGACAGTGGTGACAGTGGTGGTGACAGTGGTGACAGTGGTGGTGACAGTGGTGGTGACAGTGGTGGTGACAGTGGTGACAGTGGTGGTGACAGTGGCGGTGACAGTGGTGGTGACAGTGGAGGTGACAGTGGTGACAGTGGTGGTGACTGGTGGTGACAGTGGTGGTGACAGTGGTGACAGTGGTGGTGACAGTGGTGACAGTGGTGGTGACAGTGGTGGTGACAGTGGTGGTGACAGTGGTGACAGTGGTGGTGACAGTGGTGGTGACAGTGGAGGTGACAGTGGTGACAGTGGTGGTGACTGGTGGTGACAGTGGTGGTGACAGTGGTGACAGTGGTGGTGACAGTGGTGGTGACAGTGGTGACAGTGGTGGTGACAGTGGTGGTGACAGTGGTGGTGACAGTGGTGACAGTGGTGGTGACAGTGGTGACAGTGGTGGTGACAGTGGTGGTGACAGTGGAGGTGACAGTGGTGACAGTGGTGGTGACAGTGGTGGTGACAGTGGTGGTGACAGTGGTGACAGTGGTGGTGACAGTGGTGGTGACAGTGGAGGTGACAGTGGTGGTGACAGTGGTGGTGACAGTGGTGGTGACAGTGGTGGTGACAGTGGTGGTGACAGTGGTGGTGACTGGTGGTGACAGTGGTGGTGACAGTGGTGGTGACAGTGGTGGTGACAGTGGTGGTGACAGTGGTGGTGACAGTGGTGGTGACAGTGGTGGTGACTGGTGGTGACAGTGGTGGTGACAGTGGTGACAGTGGTGGTGACAGTGGTGGTGACTGGTGGTGACAGTGGTGGTGACAGTGGTGGTGACAGTGGTGACTGGTGGTGACAGTGGTGGTGACAGTGGTGGTGACAGTGGTGACTGGTGGTGACTGGTGGTGACAGTGGTGGTGACAGTGGTGGTGACAGTGGTGGTGACAGTGGTGGTGACAGTGGTGGTGACAGTGGTGGTGACAGTGGTGGTGACAGTGGTGGTGACTGGTGGTGACAGTGGTGGTGACAGTGGTGACAGTGGTGGTGACAGTGGTGGTGACTGGTGGTGACAGTGGTGGTGACAGTGGTGGTGACAGTGGTGACTGGTGGTGACAGTGGTGGTGACAGTGGTGGTGACAGTGGTGACTGGTGGTGACTGGTGGTGACAGTGGTGGTGACTGGTGGTGACAGTGGTGGTGACTGGTGGTGACAGTGGTGGTGACAGTGGTGGTGACAGTGGTGGTGACAGTGGAGGTGACAGTGGTGACAGTGGTGGTGACAGTGGTGGTGACAGTGGTGGTGACAGTGGTGACAGTGGTGGTGACAGTGGTGGTGACAGTGGTGGTGACAGTGGAGGTGACAGTGGTGACAGTGGTGGTGACAGTGGTGACAGTGGTGGTGACAGTGGTGGTGACAGTGGTGGTGACAGTGGTGACAGTGGTGGTGACAGTGGTGACAGTGGTGGTGACAGTGGTGGTGACAGTGGTGGTGACAGTGGTGACAGTGGTGGTGACAGTGGTGGTGACAGTGGTGGTGACAGTGGTGGTGACAGTGGTGGTGACAGTGGTGGTGACAGTGGTGGTGACAGTGGTGGTGACAGTGGTGACAGTGGTGGTGACAGTGGTGACAGTGGTGGTGACAGTGGTGGTGACAGTGGTGGTGACAGTGGTGGTGACAGTGGTGACAGTGGTGGTGACAGTGGTGACAGTGGTGGTGACAGTGGTGGTGACAGTGGTGGTGACAGTGGTGGTGACAGTGGTGACAGTGGTGGTGACAGTGGTGACAGTGGTGGTGACAGTGGTGGTGACAGTGGTGGTGACAGTGGTGACAGTGGTGGTGACAGTGGTGGTGACAGTGGTGACAGTGGTGTTGACAGTGGTGGTGACAGTGGAGGTGACAGTGGTGGTGACAGTGGTGGTGACAGTGGTGGTGACAGTGGTGGTGACAGTGGTGGTGACTGGTGGTGACAGTGGTGGTGACAGTGGTGGTGACAGTGGTGGTGACAGTGGTGGTGCCAGTGGTGGTGACAGTGGTGGTGACAGTGGTGGTGACAGTGGTGGTGACAGTGGTGGTGACAGTGGTGGTGACAGTGGTGCCAGTGGTGGTGACAGTGGTGGTGACAGTGGTGGTGACAGTGGTGGTGACAATGGTGGTACCAGTGGTGGTGACAGTGGTGACAGTGGTGGTGACAGTGGTGGTGACAGTGGTGGTGACAGTGGTGCCAGTGGTGGTGACAGTGGTGGTGACAGTGGTGGTGACAGTGGTGGTGACAGTGGTGGTACCAGTGGTGGTGACAGTGGTGGTGACAGTGGTGACAGTGGTGGTGCCAGTGGTGGTGACAGTGGTGGTGACAGTGGTGGTGACAGTGGTGGTGACAGTGGTGACAGTGGTGGTGACAGTGGTGGTGACAGTGGTGGTGACAGTGGTGATGACAGTGGTGGTGACAGTGGTGGTGACAGTGGGTAACTCTGCAGTAACAGGCACTGTAACCTAACCAGTGTTGCCACGATCAATACTCGACAGGAGAGAGAGAGAGAAAGAGAGAGAGAGAGAGAGAGAGAGAGAGAGAGAGAGAGAGAGAGAGAGAGAGAGAGAGAGAGAGAGAGAGAGAGAGAGAGAGAGAGAGAGAGACTAGTGCCATAAGGGGGGGGGCTCCATCCCCCCTCTCCCAATCCTGGTTCATGCACCACCTCTCACTCACAAGGATCATTCGAGGAGGACCTTACTAACTCTCAGACTCGTTCAGGAGAGCATGTCCTCTTTGACTTGTTCCTTGACGGTCAGGTGAACATATCTCCGGTGACTGTTCCGTAAGCGGTTGTCTAAGATAATGTGATTTTAGTGGATTCATACCTGTTAATGCCTGTATGGTCAACAGTCAGATCGTCGAGGACGCCAATGGTAGCGGGCAGAAAGTGAGATGGCGTAGCGATACACACGCGCACGTGCAGACACACAAGCACACATGCGCAGACACACACATACACACACGAGCGCATACACACACACACAAACACACACGCAGACACACACGCAGACACTTACGCAGACACACGCGCAAACACACACACGCAGACACTTACGCAGACACACGCGCAGATACACACACACACACACACAGACACACACGCAGACACACACACGCAGACACTTACGCAGACACACGCGCAGATACACACACACCATGAGTCACATGGTGGCCACCCACACACACGCTAAGACCGCCCCGGTAACCACAGTTATCTTAGTATATACAAGACTTTAAGTGCTGATAACACCAAACAAGAGCCCAAAGATAAGCTCCACACGCCCAGCGACACATGGGGACGCCTCAGGTGTTACCACGGCTCTTCCCCTTGCTGCGTCTCAGCCACTAACGAAACCTGTTCATCTTTGATCAATCCCGGTGGCTCCGTGAAATTGAATATCGTACGAGCCTGTAAGGTTGACAGTCTAAGGTTATTACCTTCATAAACAACCTTGGGAACAATCAATTGCCTAGTTAACGTAAAGAAATCTGTTATGATGAAAAAAAGATGAAATGACTTCGTAAGAGATTGCTTAAATACTTAATTGGAGTATTTACCTTTCCATTGGAGACTTTCGGCGCCGTGGAGAGGGTGGGGGGGACCTGCTGCATGGGTAACAGCTTCGCCATATCAACCTATCCTGGCTTTGTATCGTGGAGAGGGGGGGGGGGGAAGGACCTGCTGCATGGGTAACAGCTTCTCTTATATATCAACCTACCCTGGTTTTGCGCCCTGGAGAAGCCACTCCAGACCGACAACCGGAGCCCAACTCCATAGTCTCCGGAGACTGATGGCTGCCAAGTAATGTATGACTCCTCCCTCCCGGTGTTTCAGAAGACTGTAGTGTCTGTCAGTTTAACATGTCCTTTCACCGAGGGGCCTCGTAGCCTGGTGGATAGCGCGCAGGAATCGTAATTCTGTGGCGCGGGTTCGATTCCCGCACGAGGCAGAAACAAATGGGCAAAGTTTCTTTCACCCTGAATGCTCCTGTTACCTAGCAGTAAATAGGTACCTGGGTGTTAGTCAGCTGTCACGGGCTGCTTCCTGGGGGTGGAGGCCTGGTCGAGGACCGGGCCGCGGGGACACTAAAAAGCCCCGAAATCATCTCAAGATAACCTCAAGATAACCGAGATTCTTCACCCACTTGCGACACCTCTTAAGTCGACCATGGAAGACACCTCTTAAGTC
>NC_091234.1:20957567-20965067 GCF_040958095.1 Procambarus clarkii | reverse complement strand
GGGCCAAGTGTGGCCCAACCGTCCCTCGGGGTGGTGACGTCAGTGTGAGACAGTCTGGACAGAAAGGAGCAAGTTTCCGTCCCATTATCTGTCCACGGGAGTGTCTCGTATGGTCAAAACCTCACCTTGACAGAGGTGTGATATTTCCGGTTACCTGTCAATCCAAAGTGATAACCTCAGGTCCGAAGGTCAGAGACGTCAGGTCAAGGGTGAGAGGCCTCAGGTCCGAAGGTCAGAGACGTCAGGTCAAGGGTGAGAGGCCTTAGATCCAAAGGTCAGAGACGTCAGGTCAAGGGTGAGAGGCCTCAGATCCAAAGGTCAGAGACGTCAGGTCAAGGGTGAGAGGCCTCAGATCCAAAGGTCAGAGACGTCAGGTCAAGGGTGAGAGGCCTCAGATCCAAAGGTCAGAGACGTCAGGTCAAGGGTGAGAGGCCTCAGATCCAAAGGTCAGGGCCGCAAGTCGAAAGGTCAGAGGTGGAGGCCACAGGTTACATGCCGAAGTTCAATGCTGAGGCATGAGAGTAAAGGTTCACCTGTCACAGGAACACCACCGCTGCTTGTTCACCACCACCACTGGTACACGACCACTACCACAACGGTTCCGACGGTTGATAGGCGGGACCAAAGAGCCAGAGCTCAACCCTCACAAACACAACTAGGTGAGTACAACAACAACCACCACTACCACTGTAATACCACTGTAATACCACTATTACACCGCCAAGAAGACCTGAAAGAAATATATTCAAAGACAAGTGTGACTAGGTTACAGAACAGAACAAAAACGACGGATGAAAAAGCTAAGGCAACAAATGAAGTAAGATAACAGAATTGAATTAAACAAGTAGAGAATGTAACTGTGATTTGGGAAGCAAGACCAGACAAGCAACCAAGAGTTCAGAGGGAAAGACGTTACTTAAGGTGAACCATGTCAGAGACTGTAAAAACTCAAGTTAAGAACGGAACAATGCGAAACAGAAAAATGTGATAATCTACAATCAACCAGAGCCAGAGGAAGATACAGGGCAAACGAGATAAAATTAAAATAAAAAGTTCGATACACAATTCAGGCTAGAAATGCAGCAATGAAAATCGATCATTTCTAAAGGCTAGGTAGGTTTCAAAGTAAAATAAATCGACCAGTGAAAGTTTTATCTACGGAAAGTAAGTCAGTTAAATATATGCCGGCAGAAAAAAATATTTATGGATGGGGAAAGAGAAAGTACCATAAGGAGTTTATTAAACACAATATGTCTAAGGATGATATAGGAGGCAGTGAAGAGAATGAGAAACAGCTTAGAAAAGCAGAAGAAGCCACAAAGTTGACAGCAGAGCATATACAGAGTGAGTCCGTGGGGCCCATGAGCCTAGTGGGGGCCCCCTGAGCCTAGTGAGGCACCCACGCAAACGAGGAGTCACGAGTCCCAAGATAATCAACCACTCTGTGAACCTATCAGACATGGAAGCGCAGCCACAAGAACAACTAACCCCTCAGACAGAACAAAAGCCGTCTAGTTGTGATGAACAGCATAAAGTACGGTACACAAATGCAGATGGAGTTACAAATGAAAGGGAAGAGTTACAGGATACAGCGGGGAAAAAGAATACCTGCAGTATCATGATCGCGGAAACAAAACTACCAAGTGATATCCTGGTGAGAAGATCACAGTTTCTATATCAAGTAGTAAAAGGTATTGTGAAGAAAATGGGAAGTCCTGTTGTTGCAACTCCACTAGACCATTGAAGCCAAACTATCAGAGGAATCTGACGCGTAAGATTACCATTAATCTACCAGGATAGCAACAATGCTACCAGGATAGCAACAATGGGAGACATGAAGATAACGGTAGAAGCTTTGGAGGCATATATCAAGTTCCCTTTTGAAGGTGGTGACAGGTCGGCCAGTTATGCCCCTTATGTTTAGCGGGAGACTGTTGAACAGTCTCGCGCCTCTGTTGTTGACAGAGTTCTCTCTCAGCGTACCTATTGCACCTCTTATCTTCAACGGAGGTTATTTTGCATAGCAGAAAACGTATTTTGGATTCCTCTGTTTCACTGATAGTCTTTTGATGACCAAATCCACAAGGGCCGTGACGAGGATTCGAACTTACGTCCGAGTGGTCTTTTGGTCTCTTTGCCTCTCCTGGGTTATGTCATTCTGGTAGCTTTAGCTCAATTGATTCTATGTCTCATATCACAATTACTCTACATTTAATTTACTTGTTCGTGACATGTTGCGAAGCGTTGAAATTGTTCGATGATTTGTTTTCTGGAACTGTAGAGGCAACGGTTGCCGAAAAGTTGTCGTTATCGTTGCAATTTGCATCTTTTTTTTTTATCTTGCACCAGTCATGCACCACAGACTGTTGCTAACTACCCACCAGGCACAGACGGGGGCCAAGGACTACATGTTAGCGAGGCTGTGGAACAAGATGGGAAGCTCCCTGTTTGTGAAGGACACCTAGCTATTGTGACCAGAGAGAGAGAGAGAGAGAGAGAGACAGAGAGAGAGAGAGAGAGAGAGAGAGAGAGAGAGAGAGAGAGAGAGAGAGAGAGAGAGAGAGAGAGAGAGAGAGAGAGAGAGAGAGAGAGAGAGAGAGAGAGAGACAGAGAGAGAGAGAGAGAGAGAGATAGAGAGAGAGAGAGAGAGAGAGAGAGAGGCACATCTAGGGTGGCTAAATCTTCACCAATCACTAAATAATATCCACTTGTACTAAGCCTTTGAAAATATTAACAAGAGTCAACAAAACGCCTCTCTGAGCCCTCAGGCCGTAACAAAACCGCAAAATGAACTTTGGGGAGTTAAATTTTCAACTTCACTTCTCAACTAAAGCCCAAACAAAATAAAAAATAGCTTATCGCTAAAATCATTGAACCTCACTCCCTTCCTCTCACACTCAATAACAATACATATGTAGAATATATACATATAGTCAAATTAATTAACGACACATAAAAGTTGATGTTATGGAAATGGCCTCATATGTGTACGTTTCCATCACGTTGAATGAGCAGTAATACATTAACTAATTGCCTCACCAACGCATTCGGACGCGTTCTAATTCTAATGTTTACCTTTCGTCTGCTGGGTCGAGCAAACGAACACATATTTACCTGAATTTACCTGAGCGCCACCCTCTCTAGTGGCCTGGAAGAGAAGCCCAGTCGCTAGGCGGCTTGCTAAGCCAGGTGTACACACATGTGCACAGCCGGGACAGGTGCACACAGGTGTAGACACACACACCACACACTTACCTTCAGTCACTGAAAAAATCTGCCAGTTTTTCAAGCGTGTCTCAAGGTCGTGGTGCAGGTTTGTTGGTGGTGCAGGCTTGGTGGTGGTTCAGGCTTGGTGGTGGTGCAGGCTTGGTCATGGTGCAGGCTTGGTGGTGGTGCAGGCTTGGTCATGGTGCAGGCTTGGTCATGGTGTAGGCTTGGTCATGGTGCAGGCTTGGTGGTGGTGCAGGCTTGGTGGTGGTGCAGGCTTGGCAACAAGTGAGTGCGTGAGAAGCAGCAGCAGCAGGTGTAGTTACTGCAGCTGCAGGTGTAGTTACTGCAGCAGCAGGTGTAGTTACTGCAGCAGCAGGTGTAGTTACTGCAGCTGCAGCTGTAGTTACAGCAGCAGCAGGTGTAGTTACTGCAGCAGCAGGTGTAGTTACTGCAGCTGCAGCTGTAGTTACAGCAGCAGCAGGTGTAGTTATAGCAGCAGCAGGTGTAGTTACTGCAGCAGCAGGTGTAGTTACTGCAGCTGCAGCTGTAGTTACTGCAGCTGCAGGTGTAGTTACTGCAGCACCAACCAGCAACTACAGCTACAGCTGTAGTAACTACAGCTGTAGTAAAGACACCCCAACAACAACATGGCCGGCGCCAGAGGCCGTCTGGTCATTCACTAAATTATTCAACAGGACCAATGAAAGGTCAGTCCTGGAGGCCCACCATCCCTCGTGACCTGCCTCCACACCTGCTCCAGGCACTCCACACCTGCTCCAGGCACTCCATACCTGCTCCTGGCACTCCACACCTGCTCCAGGCACTCAACACCTGCTCCAGGCACTCAACACCTACTCCAGGCCCTCCAGACCTACTCCAGGCACTCCACACCTGCTCCAGGCACTCCACACCTGCTCCAGGCACTCTACACCTGCTCCAGGCACTCTACACTTGCTCCAGGCACTCCTCACCTGCTCCAGGCACTCCACACCTGCTCCAGTCACTCCACATCTGCCACATACCTGGTACAGAGAGAGAGAGAGTGAGAGAGAAAGAGAGAGAGAAAGAGAGAGAGAGAGAGAGAGAGAGAGAGAGAGAGAGAGAGAGAGAGAGAGAGAGAGAGAGAGAGAGAGAGAGAGAGAGAGAGAGAGAGAGAGAGAGAGAGAGAGATATTCTCTCCCTACGCACACCGTATACAGGATACATACCTGTATCTCCAAGTATACGTGTACATACACATACAAATATATCCCTCGCCTGTCCTACATATACGTCACATGATCTACTCAAAACACATATAGCAAGTACTGCAAGCAATCAACTCAAGGGTGATTGAAATGCTTTAGCAAGCTCAGGTTACAATATCATCACATATATTGCACAACTGTTGCATTACACACTAAAAATCTCTCCAGTACGGCACCAGCATCCCATCAGACGTTGCAATGTTGAGATAGAATTGCAATTGAGCACGTCGGCTCTACCCAGGAGGTGGTGGAGAAGTCTGTCAACATTGTTTCTTAAGATGCTTGACTTTAGGTTCAGGAAGTATAGGGAGATTGAGCTCGGAAACCTTGATTGTGTAGTACTTGGAAGGGGTGTATATAAGGACAAGGTGCTGGGATATGAGGGTTGAATTGTGGGACGGTATGCAAGCACTTGGATATCCTGTTCCATTAGGGTGGCTCTATCTAGATGCCCTGGTCCACTATGGTGGCTGTATCTAGATGCCCTGGTCCACTATGGTGGCTGTATCTAGGTGCCCTGGTCCACTATGGTGGCTGTATCTAGATGCCCTGGTCCACTATGGTGGCTGTATCTAGATGCCCTGGTCCACTATGGTGGCTGTATCTAGGTGCCCTGGTCCACTATGGTGGCTGTATCTAGATGCCCTGGTCCACTATGGTGGCTGTATCTAGATGCCCTGGTCCACTATGGTGGCTGTATCTAGATGCCCTGGTCCACTATGGTGGCTGTATCTAGATGCCCTGGTCCACTATGGTGGCTGTATCTAGATGCCCTGGTCCACTATGGTGGCTGTATCTAGATGCCCTGGTCCACTATGGTGACTGTATCTAGATGCCCTGGTCCACTATGGTGGCTGTATCTAGGTGCCCTGGTCCACTATGGTGGCTGTATCTAGGTGCCCTGGTCCACTATGGTGGCTGTATCTAGATGCCCTGGTCCACTATGGTGGCTGTATCTAGATGCCCTGGTCCACTATGGTGGCTGTATCTAGGTGCCCTGGTCCACTATGGTGGCTGTATCTAGATGCCCTGGTCCACTATGGTGGCTGTATCTAGATGCCCTGGTCCACTATGGTGGCTGTATCTAGATGCCCTGGTCCACTATGGTGGCTGTATCTAGATGCCCTGGTCCACTATGGTGGCTGTATCTAGATGCCCTGGTCCACTATGGTGGCTGTATCTAGATGCCCTGGTCCACTATGGTGGCTGTATCTAGATGCCCTGGTCCACTATGGTGGCTGTATCTAGATGCCCTGGTCCACTATGGTGGCTGTATCTAGATGCCCTGGTCCACTATGGTGGCTGTATCTAGATGCCCTGGTCCACTATGGTGGCTGTATCTAGATGCCCTGGTCCACTATGGTGGCTGTATCTAGATGCCCTGGTCCACTATGGTGACTATATCTAGATGCCCTGGTCCACTATGGTGGCTGTATCTAGGTGCCCTGGTCCACTATGGTGGCTGTATCTAGATACCCTGGTCCACTATGGTGGCTGTATCTAGATGCCCTGGTCCACTATGGTGGCTGTATCTAGATGCCCTGGTCCACTATGGTGGCTGTATCTAGATGCCCTGGTCCACTATGGTGGCTGTATCTAGATGCCCTGGTCCACTATGGTGGCTGTATCTAGATGCCCTGGTCCACTATGGTGGCTGTATCTAGATACCATGGTCCACTATGGTGGCTGTATCTAGATGCCCTGGTCCACTATGGTGGCTGTATCTAGATACCATGGTCCACTATGGTGGCTGTATCTAGATGCCCTGGTCCACTATGGTGGCTGTATCTAGATACCCTGGTCCACTATGGTGGCTGTATCTAGATGCCCTGGTCCACTATGGTGGCTGTATCTAGATGCCCTGGTCCACTATGGTGGCTGTATCTAGATGCCCTGGTCCACTATGGTGGCTGTATCTAGATGCCCTGGTCCACTATGGTGGCTGTATCTAGATGCCCTGGTCCACTATGGTGGCTGTATCTAGATACCATGGTCCACTATGGTGGCTGTATCTAGATGCCCTGGTCCACTATGGTGGCTGTATCTAGATGCCCTGGTCCACTATGGTGGCTGTATCTAGATGCCCTCCACCACCAGGGTACCTGTACCCAGATACCCTCCACCACCAGGGTGCCTGTACCCAGATACCCTCCACCACCAGGGTGCCTGTACCCAGATACCCTCCTCCACCAGGGTACCTGTACCCAGATACCCTCCTCCACCAGGGTACCTGTACCCAGATACCCTCCATCACCAGGGTGCCTGTACCCAGATACCCTCCACCACCAGGGTACCTGTACCCAGATACCCTCCACCACCAGGGTACCTGTACCCAGATACCCTCCACCACCAGGGTGCCTGTACCCAGATACCCTCCTCCACCAGGGTACCTGTACCCAGATACCCTCCTCCACCAGGGTACCTGTACCCAGATACCCTCCATCACCAGGGTGCCTGTACCCAGATACCCTCCACCACCAGGGTACCTGTACCCAGATACCCTCCACCACCAGGGTACCTGTACCCAGATACCCTCCATCACCAGGGTGCCTGTACCCAGATACCCTCCACCACCAGGGTACCTGTACCCAGATACCCTCCACCACCAGGGTACCTGTACCCAGATACCCTCCACCACCAGGGTACCTGTACCCAGATACCCTCCACCACCAGGGTGCCTGTACCCAGATACCCTCCTCCACCAGGGTGCCTGTACCCAGATACCCTGCTCCACCAGGGTGCCTGTACCCAGATACCCTCCTCCACCAGGGTACCTGTACCCAGATACCCTCCTCCACCAGGGTACCTGTACCCAGATACCCTCCTCCACCAGGGTACCTGTACCCAGATACCCTCCTCCACCAGGGTACCTGTACCCAGATACCCTCCACCACCAGGGTACCTGTACCCAGATACCCTCCACCACCAGGGTACCTGTACCCAGATACCCTCCTCCACCAGGGTACCTGTACCCAGATACCCTCCTCCACCAGGGTACCTGTACCCAGATACCCTCCACCACCAGGGTACCTGTACCCAGATA
>NC_091234.1:20950067-20952567 GCF_040958095.1 Procambarus clarkii | reverse complement strand
CAAGAACTAGCTGCCCTAGACTATATGAAGGGGAGTACAGTGTGTGTCAAGAACTAGCTGCCCTGGACTATATGAAAGGGAGTACAGTGTGTGTCAAGAACTAGCTGCCCTAGACTATATGAAGGGTAGTACAGAGTGTGTCAAGAACTAGCTGCCCTAGACTATATGAAGGGGAGTACAGAGTGTGTCAAGAACTAGCTGCCCTAGACTATATGAAGAGGAGTACAGTGTGTGTCAAGAACTAGCTGCCCTGGACTATATGAAAGGGAGTACAGAGTGTGTCAAGAACTAGCTGCCCTAGACTATATGAAGGGGAGTACAGAGTGAGTCAAGAACTAGCTGCCCTAGACTATATGAAAGGGAGTACAGAGTGTGTCAAGAACTAGCTGCCCTAGACTGTATGAAGGGGAGTACAGAGTGTGTCAAGAACTAGCTGCCCTAGACTATATGAAGGGGAGTACAGAGTGTGTCAAGAACTAGCTGCCCTAGACTATATGAAGGGGAGTACAGTGTGTGTCAAGAACTAGCAGCCCTAGACTATATGAAAGGGAGTACAGAGTGTGTCAAGAACTAGCTGCCCTAGACTATATGAAGGGGAGTACAGTGTGTGTCAAGAACTAGCTGCCCTGGACTATATGAAAGGGAGTACAGTGTGTGTCAAGAACTAGCTGCCCTGGACTATATGAAAGGGAGTACAGAGTGTGTCAAGAACTAGCTGCCCTAGACTATATGAAAGGGAGTACAGTGTGTGTCAAGAACTAGCTGTCCTAGACTATATGAAGGGTAGTACAGAGTGTGTCAAGAACTAGCTGCCCTAGACTATATGAAAGGGAGTACAGTGTGTGTCAAGAACTAGCTGTCCTAGACTATATGAAGGGTAGTACAGAGTGTGTCAAGAACTAGCTGCCCTAGACTATATGAAGGGGAGTACAGTGTGTGTCAAGAACTAGCTGCCCTAGACTATATGAAAGGGGAGTACAGAGTGTGTCAAGAACTAGCTAAGACTATATGAAGGGTAGTACAGTGTGTGTCAAGAACTAGCTGCCCTAGACTATATGAAGGGTAGTACAGTGTGTGTCAAGAACTAGCTGCCCTAGACTATATGAAGGGTAGTACAGTGTGTGCCAAGAACTAGCTGCCCTAGACTATATGAAGGGGAGTACAGTGTGTGTCAAAAAGTTAACTAGGTGATGCTAAAAGTCCCCATCGCACATGATGGTTAGTCATACAGAGGCATGTGATTAGTAGTCTACACTGGCAGACTCTGGGTACATTATGAGGATATCATCATGAACACGAGAGGTAATAAAGTGCAAAGCTCCAGGTACCTCATGCCAACGGGTCTGAATGCCCTGATGGGCATACAGTGATGTAAGTGTGCAAGACCAGGCTCATACTGTGCACCTAGAGTGCTCAGGATTGGGAGATCCGTCACCTGTAGCCACCTGCCTCAGGTAACCTGCCCCGAGACTACAGCAAAAGTCTACGGAAGTGACGCGCGGGGTTTCATTTAGTGAAGCAGAGTGGGCTTCGTGCTGATGCTGCTGCTGCTGCTGCTGGGAAAGGTTGGGGGAGAAGGGGGAATGTCTGCTGGCAAGGAGGGGGTGGGGGTTGTGGTGGTGGGGGTCTGCAGACTTGATGCTGCTCTTGAGCTGGGAGACCGGTTGATGCCTGCTTCAGGAGACCGGTTGATGCTTGCTTCAGGAGACCGGTTGATGCTTGCTTCAGGAGACCGGTTGATGCTTGCTTCAGGAGACCGGTTGATGCTTGCTTCAGGAGACCAGTTGATGCCTGCTTCAGGAGACCGGTTGATGCCTGCTTCAGGAGACCAGTTGATGCTTGCTTCAGGAGACCAGTTGATGCTTGCTTCAGGAGACCGGTTGATGCCTGCTTCAGGAGACCAGTTGATGCTTGCTTCAGGAGACCGGTTGATGCTTGCTTCAGGAGACCGGTTGATGCCTGCTTCAGGAGACCGGTTGATGCTTGCTTCAGGAGACCGGTTGATGCTTGCTTCAGGAGACCGGTTGATGCTTGCTTCAGGAGACCGGTTGATGCTTGCTTCAGGAGACCGGTTGATGCGTGCTTCAGGAGACCGGTTGATGCCTGCTTCAGGAGACCGCTTGATGCTTGCTTCAGGAGACCGCTTGATGCTTGCTTCAGGAGACCGCTTGATGCTTGCTTCAGGAGACCGGTTGATGCTTGCTTCAGGAGACCGGTTGATGCTTGCTTCAGGAGACCGGTTGATGCTTCAGGAGACCGGTTGATACTTCAGGAGACCGGTTGATGCTTCAGGAGACCGGTTGATGCTTCAGGAGACCGGTTGATGCTTCAAGAGACCGGTTGATGCTTCAAGAGACCGGTTGATGCTTCAAGAGACCGGTTGATGCTTCAAGAGACCGGTTGATGCTTCAGGAGACCGGTTGATGCTTCAAGAGACCGGTTGATGCTTCAGGAGACCGGTTGATGCTTCAGGAGACCGGTTGATGCTTCAGGAGACCGG
>NC_091234.1:20421066-20569567 GCF_040958095.1 Procambarus clarkii | reverse complement strand
GCAAACAGAGAAAGTGACATTCGTGTTAGCCGTGAGCGCTCAAGAGCAATAAAATGTATATACTGTACTCTTTTTCAACTTTGTCACCTCAATTCTCGTCCTAGGTCTTTCATTTTGGTATCAATGTGTTCGCAATAGAATTCCCCACAGGAGTATATCCATATAAAGCATATAAATTGTGGCATACCACCCGCAGCAAATGCAGAAAGTGACAGCGCATTAGCGGTGAGCTCTCAAGAGCACTTAAATGTGTATTCTCTTTTCAACTTTGTTACCTCAATTCTTGTCCTAGATCTTTCATTTTGGTATCAATGTGTTCATAATAAAATTCCCTACAGGAGTATATGGAAATAAAGTCCAAAACCGCGGCATGACTTTCACAAAGTCAAGCCGAAAGCTGACCAAATTTTTCAATTTTTGAAGCCATACTGCATCATTACCGAACGTTCATCTACTAAATTTTTGACCCCATACTGCGTCGTTAACGAGCGAAAGTGTTAAGTTAAAAAAAGTTATGCACTGTTAATTTCAAACTATTTCTGAGGTTAGATCCAACTCCAGACAATTATCTTGAACACGGGAAGTGACAGTAAATTCCAACTCTGGTTATACGCATTTCTCTAATATTCCTATACATGTGCTTAATTTCAGCAAAATTATTATTATTTTACATAATTCATTGTTGTCACTTCAACAGGAATGACCCTACAATGCCCTCAAAATATTGCTGCAGCTATGCTTTCTTACCATTGTACTATATTGGTGCAATTATCATTATTCTTTGAAGGTCCCACCAAACAATTTCTAAAACCATAATACCTGTACTTTAAATACTAAAAGGCACGTACATTTTAACTTTGCGACAAGTTCTAACATCAGTAAGTACTAAAAATGACTATGTTCATAGTCTATTTTGCAATTAATTAAAAACATAAAAGATATCAAAATTGATGAGCAAAAATAAAGAAAAACATTGAAAATTAAAAACAAATTAAACATAAAAAAAAACAGTGTTGAATGTAATGAAACGCCACTTTCTGGGTGAGGCTCGGAGGCTCGTCCCAGAAAATGGAATTGGCTTAACATAGGCCTAATACAGTAGAGGGCATATAGATTAGGCTTATGTATGATAATTGTTTTCATTTTTCCACGCATCAGTTTTCCATTTTTGTCATAATAGTTAAGTTTTTCTACTAATGTACAGTACAGTATTTAATTGTAAATTAGACTATAGACATGTAATCCATTTTTAATACTTTTTAATGTTAGAAAGTGTTGTAAGCCTATACAAAAATATTAAGTAAAATGCTTTCTTAAATTGGAACTATCAAAATACAATTTACATACTGGTACAGCATATAATAAAAAAAGACAAATATAAGAAAATATATATATATATAATTTGAGCATCAAATATGAGACATGATCACATATAGCTTCTGAAATACCAGGCAGTTGAGCCATTTTTAGGTACAAATGTTTCTTGATGAGCTTTGGAAGTCAATATAGTTGAGACCTGTGGGATAGCGTCTGTGACCTCATGATGAATATCCCTGAAAAGTAAATTTGCAATTTCTGCACCACACTTTGTACTCTCATGTAACTCGGAATTTGAATTTTCTTTCAGGTCGGCTTCTGCTACTTCTTGATGAATTTCAGAAACTTGTTGATGTATGTGTAAAATTTGTGAATAAGATTCGGAGGGACTAAAGCAATTTTTTTCAAGGTTCTCATCAGCCGCTGAGCCATCCTTACACAGTTCACTGTTATTAACTGATAATCTCACTCTCTCATGACAAGACAATGCAAGGCTATCTTTATCTTTGACATTATATTGTCGCGTGTTGTGTGCACTTGCACTTTTACGTAGAGTTCTGAATTTGGAACTTTCTTCCGAATCATGTCTTTCTTGCTTTACCTGCACATCTTCTATTTCACAAGGGGTAGCTGTACCAAAGTGCTCACCAACTGGTAATTCTTCCTCATATTCGACTTGAGATTCACTATGCCTGCACCTTTTAGTATGCCATAATTTCTTTGCTTTACCTCTCTTCTGTGGCCTTCCATGTGGTTTTACAGATTTTCGTGATTTCCTCATCTTTCTATTATTTGCAGACTTTCGACCTGGCTTTTTTGCATCAGGTTGCCGAACTCTATTCTTGTATCCATTGTTACCACAGTATTTCAGCTTATGTTTAGAAAGATACGATGAAGTCTTGAAGGATTTATCACATTTTTCACATGTATAAGGCTTTTCTCCTGTGTGAACACGTTCATGTGTTTGTAACCCTGATCTAGATATAAACGCTTTCCCACACTGCCCACACTTAAAATTGCGTTCACCAGTGTGAATTTTCTTATGAGTAGCTAAGCATGAACTCTGAGCAAATGTAGCATAACAAACATCACACACAAAAGGTCTTTCCCCTGTATGAGTCCTCATGTGATTTTTCATTATTTGATTAGTAGCAAAAGAACGATTACACCAAGGACAATTAAAAGGTTTTTCTCCTGTGTGAGTTCGCATGTGTCCTGGAAGATGTGATGAGCGAGCAAATGTCTGTCCACAAATCCCACACATGTATGGGCGTTCACCGGTATGGACTCGCTTATGACTACGCAAATTTGAACGCTGAGTGAAAGAAGCCCCACATTCCTCACACATATACGGTCTTTCACCAGTATGTATCCTCATGTGATTTCTAAGATTTGCTCCACATGCAAATGTTGCACTGCACACATTACAAGCGATTTTCTCTCCTAAAGCTGGACGTACACGGCGATCGGTATGAGATTCCAGGTGCTGTATCAATTCATCCTGATTAGCATGGGTTTCTTCAACATTCGAATTGTGAAGACTACGATGATCCTGTACATAGTGCACACCCCCAGCCGATAACTGTGACACTGCATACTGCATATGCACCTGGGGGGTTAACTGTCTCCCAACATCCACCCCACCCAATTCAAGAGGAGGAAGCTGGGAACATGCCAGCAATTCCCCAAAACCATTATAACTGGTGTACCAATTGACCCCTGATGAAGGGGACAAGTGGTCCATGATGGTGTGCCACAACACAACCTGCCCTCACTTCATTATCCACCTCACCGCGCCATGACTGTCGGGTTACGTGGCACCTGTAATTATACACTCAGAATTAGCATGCATACTGGATATGCACTGACAAAAAACTAATTTGATTTTGAGTTATATGTCATTATTTTTTTTATCGTTTTAATAACATTTGTGCGTAGTCATTATCCCACCAATAATTTGGAGGTAACTAAATAGGAAGTTTATAAATGACTTCCCAATATTATTGTTCCCTTTATGCTAATAACAAAATACCCCTCTAATGCTGCCCATTAATAGTTTACACAAGAGTGCCATGTAAGCCGAAGTCCACTCAATATTTCATTGCACAGATGAATCAGTGTTATACAAATACATCTCTGAACTTTACATGCCGACAGAGGACACGGAGCTTAACGTACTGTTCAAACTCCAGGTTATTATTATAATCTTTTTTCTTATAAGAGATTCATAAGACTCTTAACACCTTTCATTCAGTCTCGTGTCACATTCGTTATTTACTGTTTAAAATTCAATAGTCTTGAGAATGTGTCATTTTATATAAGTTACCAAACAAAAGATAAAGTCACAACAGAGGCCGAAGATAATAAAAGATCTAAACAGAATGTGAATGCAGATGATTGATGAAGTAACCCACTCTCTATGTCAGGCTTAACCCACCTTCCCCATGTACAAGTGCATATTAAAATATGGATATACCGAAGGAGAGAATGTGTGTACTCGCCTAGTAGTGTTAGCAGGGGTTGAGCTCTGGCTCTTTGGTCCCGCCTTTCAACTGCCAATCAACATGTGTACAGTGTGAGTGAGTGAGTGAGTGAGTGAGTGAGTGAGTGAGTGAGTGAGTGAGTGCGTGAGTGCGTGAGTGCGTGAGTGCGTGAGTGAGTGAGTGAGTGAGTGAGTGAGTGAGTGAGTGAGTGAGTGAGTGAGTGAGTGAGTGAGTGAGTGAGTGAGTGAGTGCGTGAGTGCGTGAGTGCGTGAGTGCGTGAGTGCGGCTGTCGGTGTATGAGGGGGGGTAAGCTGTGTGTGTGTGAGGGAGGTAAGCTTTGGGTGTGAGGTGGGTAAGCTTTGATTATGTGTGACAGGGGGTAAGCTGTGGGTGTGTAAGGGGTGGGTGAGGGTGATTTCCTGATGTTGAATAGTTGTGGTTTGGTATGGTTGGGGTCTGAATGCTTAGCCTAATCAGTGCCGACTGGAAGTGAGAATCACAGCTCTTAAAGCTGTGGATAGATGTGCTTCCACAGCTTCTTTCAATGCATTGCTCATGTTTACTACCTGCAGAGGATACAAGCAGAGTACAACATTTCCACCCATGTCCTCATTACCTTTTTTATTTTAACTGGAGATTTTCACTGTCCACTTTAGCTATTCTCTCTATTTTACTTGTGGCCTGTGCCTGTGTAAACCACATCAATTCAGAGCTTCAAGAATTGTTATAATAAGTTTCCCATTACTGTTATTATCATAGCTTAGATTATACTTATAGCTTATACTTTTTATTTAGCGCACTAAATTGGTTGTATACCTCTTCACAACATTCAGATTCCATGTTGGTGCTGCATATTTTAATATTGGTCCATAAATTGTCTTGAAAGAATATTTATATAGATTTGTAAATGCCATTCTTATGTTTTGTCAGCTACCTATATGATGTATGTGCTGGTATTATGTCTAATGCCTAGTCTCTGGGTTTAGCCCTGGCTCTGTCTCTCCAACTTCTACATTTCCTTTCACCGGCTATTCTTCAGCTATACCCACTTCCCCATTCACCTGAATGGTATCTTGTCCTATATTTCATTCATTCATTCATTTCTAGTTTATCCCGTCCCCCTTTCTCCACCCCTTGATTCCTGTAGTTGCCTTCTTCTTATGGTGTAATTTCCTTCCAGTCTCCTATTCCCCTCTTCATTACCTTACACTTGCTGGGACTGAACTCTTAGCAGTCATTTATCTGCTCACTCCTGTAGCTCATCGAGATCTTCCTGCAGCAATCGACAGTTTACCTCTGTTCTTGCTATACTCATTAGCTTTATGGCATCTGCAAACACCGACATGTAAAATCTCTCCCCCTCAGGCGGGTCATTTACATATATTTGGAGCAGGAATTGACCAGGCTCTAACCTTGAGGGGAACTACTGGCTACATCTCTCCAGTCTCACTATCTCTTCTCTCTTTCTTACCCAGTTCAGAGGCTTTCCTAGTATCCCACATTGCATCTCCATCTTATAAAGTAGTTTCTTGTGACGGCCCTTATTAAATGTTTTTTGATATACGAGGAATCTTATATCTTCTCTTGTTATAAGTCGTATAAAACTTGATCAAATTTGTCTTCTTCAGGTGCTCCACCATTCTCTTTCTTATTATTTTTCTTCAATACCCCAAGACCCAAAGTGAACAGAGCTGCCATCTGGTGGCACTTAAAAGCACAAAATATTGCTGGTGGATTCTTTTTCTTGGGTAGATTTGTGATCCCAAGGCTAATCGTTGCCTTGTAGACAGCTTCATTCTGGTCCTGATAGACAAGATGGGTCTCAAAGATCTGGCACAATTTCCTAAGGCTTGGCTATACCAGTCTTTAAGTTTAGGTGGGTTCCGAGCTATTGCAATGCCCACCATAAAGTACATTTCATTACATTCAGTGTTTGATTTATGATCATACATGTAATTTCTTAAAGTGTAATTACATAAGTGTAGATAAAGGACAAGAGCTACATTCATGGCTCTCGTCCTGTACACAATTGTGTCCCAAAACATACCTTAATATTGTACTATCAAACTCAAAACCTGGTAATAATTGACAGCACTGCTATCCTGAAGGTGTAAAGCAGCTCCAGGAAACAGCAAATCCCCAAAACAGCTTCATATATTAAGGATACCCAAAACAGCTTCATATGCTAAGGAACATCCTTACATAAACATTCAAGATGGATCCATAACTATGTACTGTACATATAAATTCCTGGATTGATCCTAACCTAAACATGCAAATACAATCTCAGCCCATCACTCAACAAACATTTGCCGATTTGACTGCACTTGCAAGTTATCACGAACTAGTATGAGAACTACTTTAGACCACTACTGCCAGTGCTATCAATACAACGGCACCATAACAAAGTTCAACCCTACACACTGTACCCATTTATGAACCACGCTAGTACTTTATCAGCCCAAGAGGCGAGTCTTGAAATTAGTGTAATGACCAATAAATGGTCATCAGTGGGTCTTGTCTTAAGGATCAACATAGATAAGCAACACTTACTGCAGGTTTGGCAAAGTACAGTACTGTACCTCAATACGTTATTAGCCGAGAATAAATCAGGTTTATATGAAGTCTAGACGTTCTGTAAACAATGGGTTAATTTACACTAATCCACTTACATACTGTAATAAAAAGGGAGTTGGCATTACAGTGTTTAGGTGTTAATGCAAGAATTACAGGTGATGATTCCATGGCCTAAACTTTTTGTTCACGACTATACATACAATTAACAATACAGTAATGAATACTGGGTCTAAAATTTGACACTACTGTAGTTATTAGTGACACGACAGCAATTGAGCGGACAAACATAGCACGAGCATTCGGTATAATATGGAGGGACACCTTGGATACAGGGGAGATTCCAGAAGCACTAAAATCAGCACATTTAGCTCCACTACACAAGGGACGTAGCAAAGCCTTGGCAAAAAAACTATAGACCAGTTGCACTAACATCACACATAATTAAAGTTTTTGAAAGTGATTAGGAATCAAATCTCCAGTTTTATCAAGAACAATGTACAGTACAGTGGAACCTCGGGTGACGAATGTCCCTCTTTACAAATTTTTCGGGTTACGAGCTCAATTTCTTCATAAAATTCGAATAGGTTTACAATCTTTGCCTCGCTCTGCAAGGTTGTTGATACATGTATGGGTTGACCAAGCGCGTGGTTCCTGGTGGCACGGGTGACCACGCTTTCAGTTTACCTCCCACCTAGTGACGATCGCACATGAATTCTTTGTAAATAATTTCATTGTTTTTCAGCTTTTTTTGGTTTCTAAACATAAAAGTAATTATTATATACCATGCCATGGATCCCAAGAAAATCAGTAGTAAAGTTCAACCTAAGAAAACACATGTGAGGATGACCATAGAAGAAAAACAAGTCTCTATGGAAAGGTTCTTTAGTGAGACAAAGGAGCAGCGAGCCATAACCAGGTCCTAGTGGTATGCCTCCAAACCGTAAGCGAGAGAGTACCCCAGACATGTCATCAGTGCCTCATGTTATAATGGAAGGGGACTCCCCTTCCAAACACTAACACCTCTCCTCCTCCCCCCCATTTTCCATACGCCAACAAGTCATCAATAAAGGTAAGCTATAACTTGTACATACTACAGTACAAAATATTTGTGTGTATTATGTATGAAATGTATTTTGAAGTTAACATTTTTGGGAGTGTGGATTGGATTAATTCAATTTACATTATTTCTTATGGGAAAATTCGTTTCGGGTGGCAAATTTTTTCTGTTTACGAGTCGTCTCTGGGAACGGATTAAATTTGAAAACCAAGGTACCACTGTGTATTACAGCTTATGCAACAAGATTAAGTCATTGATCTCAGAAAATGCAGAATATCTTATTGTCTCTAATGAGGAGCATACATATTTTGTGCTTGAAAGTGCACTTTCTGTTCAACGTGGTTATTCTGCCTCATAGTTTATATAATAACCATATTTTTTTCAATACTACAAAACATCATTCCTGTAACATACAGTACTTCGTACTCATAGTTCTGATCACCCCCAATATTCGGTGAGTCCCCCCCTTGAGAATCATCAAGCATTAATTTCTGGTAATACTAGTGTATTAGCAGGTTTCTGTAGTTTCCAAATTATTTGGCAATAGTTTTTTGAGACTTCTTCCCCTTTGACCTAGTTGAACAAACAAAATTAAATATTTTCCTTAACTTGATGCTAGGAAAAAAACAATGAGTGTAATGAAACCTCTTTCTGGTATGAATTTAATGAAATCTCCTTCTCCCTGAAAAAAGCTGTAGACGAACAAACTGCTTACCAGGACCGAAGGAGCCGAACCTCTGCCTCCAGAGAAAAACCTGAAGTACCCCTGAAGCACCTGAAGGGAGCCGGTCGGCCGAGCGGACAGCACACTGGACTTGTGATCCTGTGGTCCTGGGTTCGATCCCAGGCGCCGGCGAGAAACAATGGGCAGAGTTTCTTTCACCCTATGCCCCTGTTACCTAGCAGTAAAATAGGTACCTGGGTGTTAGTCAGCTGTCACGGGCTGCTTCCTGGGGGTGGAGGCCTGGTCGAGGACCGGGCCGCGGGGACACTAAAACCCCGAAATCATCAAGATCTCAAGATAACCCCACCTTACAGCCAGATGCAAGAGTCGACAAAAACAAATGACATCCTCTAAATTACTGGAAACCCTTAAAAGTTTAAATCTTTATTCCCTAAAGCACAGGCAGGAGACACACACAATAATTTACACTTGGAAAAATCTAAAGGATTAGTTCCAAGTCTGCACACAGAAATAACACCACAAGAAGGAGAATTAGTCGGAGCTAATTAGAAGGCGCCGCATTAGTCCAGATGTGGGAGCGTTCCTCCGCGGTCTCACAGTCCGTAGGTCCAGCCCAGAACTCTAACTATGCTCCATTCTTGTATTAAGCTTAATGAACATTCTAAAAATCTTTTTACACACACACACACTGGAGGAGGCAGGAGTCACACTGCAGCAAGCACCAGGAATATCGAATTACCTAAGTACTGGGAGCAGGTTGAGGGGCTACAGTGGTGTCCCAGGTTACATAAAGGTTGAGGGAAGTTTAAAAGCAAATGATACAATAAAGAAGTGAAAGTGAGTGAAAATTGCTGAGTTTTAAAAGTTTGTTTTCTTCAATTAACTACAGTATTGTCAATAACAAAGACGGCCACTACCACCACGGGGAATGTAAACATACAAACAGATGATCGTTTCAAAGGATTCTCATCACAAGATATAAGAAAAGGAGGTTTTCTTGGCAGGTTAGAGATAATTGAGGATATGCAAAAGAAGTATGAAGAAAAAGTGCTTAAATTGGACAAGGACAATAGAGCTCTCAGGAGTGAGCTTTGCACTCTAAAAGGAAAGTATTCTTCAGAAAGGCAAGATTATTGCTGAATTAACGGACAAAATAACAAATCGGGTGGAACAAATCAAGGAGCTAGCGAAAGAAAATGAGGCGTAGAAAGAAAAAGAGTGGTAACTTTGAAGAAATAAACACAAAAATAGACTCATATGGTAAACAACTCCAAGGGACCCTGAAAGCTAACATGGAGTTAGGCAATGATCTGCAACTGGAAACATCATTGACAACTCACATAGAGGAGGTTAATAAAGAACTAGAAAAGTATTAAGAAGAAATAAGAGAGACATATGCACAAGTTGTAAAAGAGAATGAGACGATTAAGGAAGTGTGTTTGGAAGTCAAAACCAGAAATGACAAACGAGAAGCGGAACTTAGGGAAGCAATTAGGAAAGAACTAGTAACCAACAGTAAACTTGTACAAAAAAAACACTGCAAATAGAATCCATAATAATTTTTGGCTGTTTAGAGAATGAAATTTCATCTAGGGTGGACAGAGTAGCATTAGAGATGAAAATCATAGAAAAAATAGTAGGATTAGGAGAAGGCCTAAATACAAAGGAACATGTCAATGATTTTTAGGAGGATAAGTAAATATGAGAAAGACAAGAACCAGCCCTTGAGGGTGACGTTTAATAGTGTGAAACATATGTTGGAAGTGCTTAGAAATGCCAGAAAATTGCAATGTGATGAGGATTGCAAAGTTTGGTCAATAAGACAAGACCTCTCAAAGGAGGACAGAGGTAAGCTGAGAATGATCCTCATTGAGGCAAAACATCTACATGGGAATAGAAATGAAGATGATAGGAACTCTTTTTTCTACAAAGTGTTAGGGACTGGAAAGTTAGTGAAAAGGTACATAAAGACAAAGCAACAAAATCATTACAGAAAGAGGGTGTAAAGAACAAATGGAAGGGGAACATGTTCCTGAAAATAGTATATACCAATATAGATGGAGTCAAATAAAAAATATTGGAGTTGAAGGATGTAATTCAGCTCAAGGTCCCAGATATTGTCTCATTAAAAGAGCTGAAACTTAAAGAAAATCTTTTTAAATGAGGTTGTATTCCCAAGGGGCTACTCAGTTTGGAGACGTGACGGGAAAACTAGGAAGGGAGGAGGAGTGGCTGTGCTGGTGAAAGAACACCTGAAGGTAAGAGTGTTAATTGAAACCCCTTGAGATGTTGACATAATGGCATTGCAGGTCTGGAATCAGGATGATAAGCTGATAATTGTAAATGCCTACAGCCTACCAGCAAGCAACACATGGACAAAGAGAAGAACTGGATGATGAACGAGAGGGCCTCATAATGGTCATGAGAGAGATTATGGTAAGAGCAGACATAGATAAATTCTGATTGTTGGTACTAGGGGACTTCAACTTTAAGGCAATAGACTGGGAGGCCTATGAGGCAAGAATGGAGGACATTTGAACAGGCAGATTTGTATGCCTCATTTCGGAGACATTCATGTATCAACGCGTCATGCAGGCCACAAGAATGAGGGTAGGGGATGTTCAGTCAGCACTGGATCTAATATTCACCAGAAAAGAAGAGGTATTTGACATCCAGTATTTTCCTCCCTTGGGAAAGTGATCATGTCCTGTTGGACATTAAATATGCTTTGTGATACTGTATAATCTAGTAGAGAATGGGGACATTGAAACAGTTGATAAACTCAATTTCAAGAAAGGACGCTATGGGGAACTTGGAAAAATTTTCATGGGTATAATTGGACAGACTTGTTTCTAGGCAAGGAAATAAATGAGATGTATGCCAAATTTTGCAAAGTACTAGTATGCGATAAAGGCACACAAACATTCATACCAAAACAGAGATGCAGACCTAGGAAACAGGGTTGGTTCAATAGAACTTGCGAGAGGACTAGAGATCAAAAGACACAAGCATCGAATCATTATAGGAAGAGGCCAAGCCCCCAAACATACTAGTGATACAAAGATGCGAAAAACAACTATACCACAGTAAGGAGAGAGGCAGAGAGGAACTTTGAGAATGGTATACAGTAACAGACAAATGTAAATCAGATCCGGGCCTTATCTATAAATTCATTAAAAGCAAGCTGCAGGTAAAGGATAATATTCAGAGGTTGAAAATGGGAGACAGATTCACAGAAAATGAAAAGGTAATGTGTGAAACATTAAACGAAAAATTCCAAAGTGTGTTTGTACAAAATGAGATGTCAGGAAACCAGACAATAAAAATTCCAGAGAACAACATAGAGCAAATACAGGTGTCAAGAGACAAAAGAAAAAAATACTCAAGGAGCTAAATAAGAACAAAGCAGTTGGTCCAGATAGAGTTTCACCATGGGTTCTGAGAGAATGTGCACTTGAGCTCAGCATTCCACTTCAACTGATTTTTCAGGCATCTCTGTGTACAGGAGTTGTAGCTGATGTGTGGAAAAAGGCTAACAAAGTTCCAATCTACAAAAGTGGCAGCAGGGAAGACCCCTCTCAATTATAGACCTGTATCATTGACAAGTGTAATAGTTAAAATATTGGAAAAAATTATTAAAAATGAATGGGGTGGAACACCTGGAGTGAAACGATATACTGTAATATCATACAGACAGTATGGTTTTCGATCTGAAAGATCCTGTGTATCAAATTTACTCAGTTTCTATGATCGAGCCACAGAGATTTCACAGAAAAGAGATGGTTGGTTTGACTGCATTTATCTGGACCTAAAAAAAGCTTTCGACACAATTCCGCACAAAAGGTTGTTTTGAAAACTGAAACATATTGGAGGGGTGACAGGCAAGCTAACATGCATGAAAAATTTTCTAACTGATAGAAAAATGTGGGCAGTAATCAGAGGCAATGTATCAGACTGGAGAAATGTCACAGTTGGAGTACCACAGGGTCATTTCTTGCACTGGTAATGTTCATTGTTAACATAAATGATCTGCCAGATGGAACACAGAATTATAAGAACATGTTTGCTGATGATGCTAAGATAATAGGAAGGATAAGAAACTTAGATGATTGTAATGCCCTTCAAGAAGACCTGGACAAAATAAGTATATGGAGCACACTTGACAAATGGAATTTAATGTGCATAAATGCCATGTTATGGAATGTGGAATAGGAGAAAACAGACCCCACACAACCTATAAATTATGTGAAAAATCTTTTATGACTTCTGATAAAGGAGATATAGGGATGGTTCTAGACAGAAAACTATCACCTGAGGATCACATAAAGAACGTTGTGTGAGGAGCCTATGCTACACTTTCTAACTTCAGAATTGCTTTTTAATTACATGGACAGTGAAATACTAAAGAATTTGTTCACGATTTTTGTTAGGCCAAAGCTGGAATATGCAGCGGTTGTATGGTGCCCATATCTTAAGAAGCATATCAGCAAACTGGAAAAGATGCAAAGACATGCCACTAAATGGCTCCCAGAACTGAAGGACAAGAGCTACGAGGAGAGGTTAGAGGCATTAAATATGCCAAAACTAGAAGAAAGAAGAAAAAGACATAGTACTATGTACAAAATAGTAACAGGATTCGATAAAATTGACAAGGAAGAATTCCCGAGACCTGGAACTTCAACAACAAGAGGACACAGACTCAAGCCAAGGAAACAAAGGCCGCAAGAACATTAGAAAATTTTCTTTTGCAAATAGTGGTAGACAGTTGGAACAAGTCAAGTGAGGTCGTGTTGGAGGCCAAAACCATCAGTAGTTTCAAAGTGTTATATGACAATGAGTGCTGGGAAGATGGGACACCAAGAGCGTAGGTCTCCTCCTGTAACCTGTAGTTCTCTCCTCCAACGTGCCTATTGCACCTAATGAGGTGCAATAGGCACGTTGAGAGAGAACTCGATGAACATCAAAGGGCCCAAGACTTTTCAACACTACACATATGGTAGTAGTATTGAAAGCCTGGTTAAGAGACCAAGCCACAGGGACTTTGATCCTCGGATTCATTGAAAGATAAACCACAGGTAAACCTTGCAGCTGTCTGTAAACCTTTACAGACTTTCTGGACGCTTTCCTAGTAAAGGTGACAATAAGAGTTCCATGCCCTCTGCACCTCTGTGAGAGGGCCAGGTTCTGGCCTGGTCTCTGGTAGGACAAACACGACTCCTGTGACTTATGTGACCCAGAAGTGAGAAGCCATCTCGGCAAGATAGCTTCAGTGAGCCACCAAGTTTCTCCTCCCAGAAAATCCAAAGACTTTCATAAAAGGTATGCAGAATCATGGAAATAGAATGGTTTACTCATTTCCATTTTGTATGAAGATAATGTCATGTTCATAGCAAACTGTGCCATCCATTTGTATGTGCTGCGTTTCATACGCTAGCAGTATGTAAACAACAGAGTGCAGGCCGCCCGCCACGTTTGAACGCTGCTAGTCAAGTACCATTATAAGTATTAAAGTCAGTAACCAAGCAATGGCTTCACATCAACCCTACAACCAAGGCCATCCACAGCAACACAGACCACCACATATATAATATACAGTACCACATATACATGTAATATATACCACAGACACCTTTCATGTTTCAATATATTATGGAGTATATTTGAAGTTCCTGACATATTTGTAGTATCATTTTATCCTGTCCATAGGACAGGCACTAGAGAGAGAGAAAAAAATCTGTAGTCCAAAGTTAAATAAAACTTTTTTAAATACAGTAATTACCATATCCAGAATTCCTTAATTTTTAATAATACAATAAAGAAAGTTTACACTACCAAAATGCTCACCCTGAATGGACATACAATTTTGGTTTCCAACCTACAGAAAAAATAAAGATAAGCTAGAAGAATACAGATAAAATCAAATATTTATAAGTATTACCATTAGCAAGCTATATAAATTAAAGCTGTTAAGTCTCAAGAAATTAAAATACCTATCTATAACAGAGAATGTGTGTGTTTGTCCAAGGTAGAAGACCAGATGCTTGGGGTTAGTCTCGCCCAACTTTCCAAGGTCAATTGTCTGATGTATGGAATGTCTGGTCGTATTAAGATGGGGGAAATAAGGCCCAATAGTAAGCCCCACAAAACTAGTGAAAGGTGGTTGGCCGAGTCCATAGATTTCTTCACTACATACAGTATATATTACTGTATACACGAGATGTATTTTCTTGCACACTGCATCACCGAATGCCCAGTTATTAGACCATTCAGACCCGTTGGCATGAGGTACCTGGAGCTTAGCAGTTACTTTAGTCACTCTCGTGTTTTTGAGGATATCCTCATAATGCACCCAAAATTTGTCAGTGCAGGCTACTGAACATATGGCCCTGTATGACTAACCATCCTGCGAGATGGGGACTTTTAGTATCACTGCTGCCTTATTCACTCTTGTGCTCATGTTATCCTCATAATACACCAACAAGAGAATGAAAAAGAAAGATAAAAGAAAGGGTAGCTTATGTTAGGTCACGTTTGTTAGAAAGTTTAGAACACTTGAGAATATACTGTGAAAGGGAAGAGTCAACAGCATCAAAGCCAGGTCTCCGGTTCATGTTGGGCAGGTTGTGTATCAGAGCCGATTCGACAAGACGGCGTCTGTGTAGAGTTGAGGCAGGAAAGATTAGTTTGGAGGAAGACCAATCAATAGGATGATTAGAATCCCTAACATGGGATCCCGAATCCCTAACACGTTTCTGCCCGAAAGGCTGCACGTACTAGTGACTTTACAAGATTGTAATTACCATATTATGTATCCTCACAATCCCAATGTACCTTCTTGTATATGCATAAATAAATAAATAAATAAATAAAAATAAATAAATAAATGACAGGAGAGAGCACTGTTTGTGTCTGTAGACTTAACACTTCTTTTATGTTCATTAAGTCTGTCATTTAGTGTATGGCTCAGTTTTATCAAAGTATTGGAGAGGATAAGACGAACAGGAAATAGAGTAGACACCAGCAGCATTAAGAGCAGGAGGAGCAGTGTGAACTAGATTGCTATGAAGTGTTAGTTTGTCGCAAGGCGAGCTTTATGTCAAGAGGACGAAAGGTATTAGTAAGAGTTTTGAGTTCAGATATGAAGGGAAGGCAGAGCACAGTGCTAATAGTGTTGGAAGCAGGTTTAGGATGAAAGCAATTTCGTTTAGCTTGAGAATAGGCACAGTTGATAAAAAGTAAAGGGTAACCAAGGCGAGAGAAAGATTTGTAGATAAAGGAAATTTCAGAATCAAGAAACTGAAGGTCGCTGATGCGTAGAGCGTGGAGGAAGAGAGAGACAAGGACACTTTTCTTAACCGAAGGAGGATGGTAAGAAAAAATAGTAAATGTACATGCCACTATGCATGGGTTTGCGGCAAACAGAGAAAGAGAACCCGGACAAAGAGCTGTGAACGTCAAGAAAAGGAAAGAGGGAATTAGATTACCATTTACCTTTGAAATGGATGGAAGGAGCCAGATTGTTAAGAGAGGAGAGGCAAGGCTGGAAAAGACTAAGGTCACGAGGCCATAAAGCAAAAATGTCATCAACCTAGCGAAGCCAGAGAGAGGGACGAGAGTCAATAGAAGGGAGAAGAACAGTTTCGAAGTATTCCGTGTAGAGATTGGCAAGAACAGGGAAGAGAGGGGAACCCATAGCGACATCGAAAGTTTGAGAGAAGTATTTACCGTTGAAAGAGAATGAGTTAATTTACCGTTGAATGAGAAACCACAGAGTTTGATGAATTCGAGGAAAAAGTCAGTGGGAAGCGGTAGAGGAAGAAGGCCCTCAGTTACCTTCTGACTAAGGAAAGAGAGAACGTCGTCAAGGGGAACATTAGTAAACAGAGTCGACATCAAGACTAATCATCTTACAGGAGGGCTGCAGGCGCAGTCTTTCTATGATGTCGTGAGGGTTATCTTGAGATGATTTCGGGGCTTTTTAGTGTCTCCGCGGCCCGGTCCTCGACCAGGCCTCCACCCCCAGGAAGCAGCCCGTGATAGCTGACTAACACCCAGCTACCTATTTTACTGCTAGGTAACAGGGGCATAGGGTGAAAGAAACTCTGCCCATTGTTTCTCGCCGGCGCCTGGGATCGAACCCAGGACCACAGGATCACAAGTCCGCTCGGCCGACCGGCTCCCTTCGTCACAGGGTGACGAAGGTTGGCAGGAGAAAAAGTGCCAAGGTAAGGAAGGCATCAGAGTTTTAGCGAGCCAGGAGGCAAGACGATAGCCGACAGAGCCCTTTGAAGAAATGATAGGACGAAGAGGAACACCAGGTTTATGAGGCTTAGATAGACGGAAGAGAGGGGCAGATGACACGGAAACGTATAATAATAAGATCAAAGTCAGGAGGACAAAGACCTGAGAGCTGTCTCAGTTTGCGGTTGAAGAAAGTTTTAAGACGATACCAAGGGTTAGAAATCAGAAGAGCATATGTGCAAGAGTCAGAGAGCAAGACATCTGATTCTGGAGGTAGTCCACGGGGTCAAGGATAACTACCGAATTGTCTTTGTCGGAAGGAAGGCTAAGAATAGAGTTCATAGATTTCGGGAAGCAAGGGCAACCTAGAAGCGACGAGGAAGGTGGTGATTTTAGAAAACAAACTGTTAAGAACTGGGATAAGGGCCCCTCTAAAAGCAGAAAGGTCCGAAAGAGTACTAGAGTTGGAATTAACAAACTTATCAAAGGAACTAACGAGGTCAATGCCACAGCGCGGGCCAGGGGAAGCAGCAAAAGAGAGACCAAGTCAGAGAAGTTCTTGCTGGTGCTTAGAGAATGGGGAAAGATGAAAGGTTGGTAACACAGTCAGAGAGAGTATTTAGCCCAAGGACTGTTGGAAATCAGGCGTTCAAGTTTGTTGTGTAGTGTGGAGGAGTGGTGGGAAGAGGAGAGGTGAGCAGTATCACCTCACCACGTGAGCAATGTTTTTTCAGTCACGTTATTGTGACTCATCATCTCCACAACTGATAAAAGCTCAGATGTTTGAGAGCCAAGTTACAGCCCCGCTCCTGTGCCAGGTAAGTCCACTACGGGCTCACCATAGCCCGTGCTACTTGGAAATTTTTCCCAGTAGCTGAACCTTAAACAACAATATTGAGAGCCGCAGAGAGCAGGAAGCCGCGGCTTCCTTATTGAACAATGTCAACCGTATCTCCTGGCTATTTATTGATAATTTTTAACTCTTTTTAACGTATTTTTTTATTTAAAATTTACTTAAAAAGAGTGAGCGCTTCACCATCCATGTAGTTAAAAACTAGTCTGGAAATGGAAAGCAACGCATACGCTCCCCTCACAATGTTCTTTGTGTGTTCCTCTGGCGACAGCTTACTATCCAAGACCACCCCAAGGTCTTGTTCTTTATAAGTTCTTGAATTCCTTTCCACATAATTTACAAGTTGAGTGTGATCTATTTTCTCCAGCTCCACATTCCATAACATGACATTTATTCACATTGAATTCCATTTGCCATATGTCGCTCCAAGCACTTATTTTAGCTAAATTCATTTGAAGGACATTACAATCGTCTGCGTCTCCTGTCTTCCCCAGTATCTTAGCATCATCTGCAAACATGTTCACATAATTCTGTATTCCTTCTGGTAGATGGTTTATGTAGACGATGAACATTACTGGTGCAAGAACTGAACACCACGGGACTCTGCTAGTAACATTCCTCCAGTCAGATACATTGTCTCTCATTACCGCCCTTGCCTGTGTCAGAAAATCTTTCATCCATATCAGAAGTCTGCCTGTCACCCCTTCAGCATGTTCCAGCTTCCAAAACAACCTCTTGTGTGGAACTGTCAAAAGCCTTTTTTTAGATCTAGATTGATGCAGTCAACCCAACCACCTCTTATCTCTGTGGCTCTATCATAAAGATTTTGTAGATTTGTTACAGAGGATCTTTCTGTCCGAAAACCATAGTGTCTGTTGTTATGTCTTTACTCTCTAGGTGTTCTATCCATTTGGTTTTAACTATTTTTTCTAGTGTTTTGACTACCACGCTTGTTAGTGATACAGGTCTTTAATTTAGAGGGTCTTCTTGGCTATCATTTTTATAGATTGGATATATGTTTGCCTTTTTCTAAATATCTGCTAGGATTCCAGCGGACAAAAATGTCTGGAATGCGCGCGAGTGCGTGCAATTATTTGCGAGAGATCTCACTAATACCTAGTTGCGCTTGCGGGGATTGAGCTCCGGCTCTCTAGTCCCCGCCTCTTAACTGTCAATCAACCGAGGTACAGATTCCCAAGCCTACTGGGTTTTATCATAGCTACTTTAGAATCTGTGTATGGAGTCTGCCTCCGCCACATCACTGCCTAATGCATTTCATTTGTTAACTAATATGAAACTAAAAAAAAAGTTTGTTCTAAGGTCTCTATAGCTCATTTGGGTACTCAACCAAATCCGCCTGTGTCCCCTAGTGCGTGTGCCCCTTGCGTTAAACTGTCTTTATCTACCCTATCAATTCCTTCGAGAATCTTGTATGTGGTGATCATGTCTCCCCCTAACGCTTTTATCTTCTAGCGACGTGAGGTTTAGTTCCAGTAGTCTCTCCTCATAGCTCATACCCCTCAGCTTGGGTACTAGTCTGGTGGCATACCTCTGACCTTTCTCCAATTTAGTATTGAGCTAGACAAGATACAGACTCCATGCTGGAGCTGCATACTTCAGGATTGACCTGACGTATGTGATATGCAAGGTTCTGAATGATTCCTCACAAGTTTCTAAAGGCCGTTCTTATGTTAGCCAACCTGGCATATGCTGCTGATGATATATATCCTCTTGTTAACAAGCAACACTGAAATAATCGACAGATATAACAATGCAGGATTCGTAATTCTGTGGCGCGGGTTCGATTCCCGCACGAGGCAGAAACAAATGGGCAAAGTTTCTTTCACTCTGAATGCCCCTGTTACCTAGCAGTAAATAGGTACCTGGGTGTAAGTCAGCTGTCACGGGCTGCTTCCTGGGGGTGGAGGCCTGGTCTAGGACCGGGCCGCGGGGACACTAAAAAAAAAGCCCCGAAATCATCTCAAGATAACCTCAAGATAACAACAGAAGACTCGACATCAGCGAGGCGCTACGCATCAAAAAGTCAAGACCAGCAATCAACAACCAGTTAATACATGATTATATTCTACCCACTTAAAGACCCCGCACCAACACAGAGACAGTAGAGGCAAGAACATAAGCTGCTAAGGGAAAGGGAATCATCAGGAGAAAGTACCAAGCCATTACGACTATATAGCACTGGGAAGGGGTCAGGATAAGGATTTGGGATGGGACGGGGGGAAGGAATGGTGCCCAACCACTTGTGGACGGTCGGGAATTGAACGACGACCTGCATGAAGCGAGATATATATATATATATATATATGAGGGGGGCCGAGTGCCAAGGGTTGTAGGTAAAGGGAGGGGTGATTGACTTAGGGGGTGAAATGGAGGGGGGGCGGGCGGGATATTTTTTTTTTTTGGGGGGGGGGAGGGGGAACATAGGGGGTGATCCTCCCCCCTTAACCCCCAACCCCCCCCCCCCCTCCCCATTACCTGTCCCAGTAACCCCCCGCGGATAATTAACACGCGCTAAATTCCTTATGGAAATAATGGTGGAGGCCGTGGCGGGGCGAGGCTGGGCCACGAGGGCCCACCTCTCCTCCGGGGCCCCAACAATGGGCCAAGATCAACACGAGAAAAAGTTGCCCGCCACCATCCTCTCTCTCGACGCTTGACGGCCATTGGCCCGCAGCCAAAACCACCAACCTTTGCCTCTTTTGCGCCACCAATGGCGAAATAACCTGCTACAGCACCTGAATACTCTCGGAAAATAAATACGAGAGGGAATTCTACCGTGTGGGGCATTCAACAAGGCGCTGATGGACTTACCGGGGGCCAAAATAGGGTGATGAAGTAGGAATCAAACTCCAGCCGTCGACATCTGTGTGTTATGGTGCCGACTCTACAGATACCCGCCAGGCCCCTCCACCCTGCCACGCTGCCACATCTACACCCACCCCTACCTCACTCTCAACAACCTTAAATATAACTCCTCCCCTTACATTAAACCCACAAAAATAAATTAGCAAATATTTTATATAAATCTAATATAGGAGATATGTGATCTCGAGCGTTTTATGCCAGAAAAATGTAAGAGTAGAGTAATTCTTGGCATTTTTCCCAGGACCCAAGAGTCCTGTGCGCTGTGAGAGATGCCACTATTCGCCAGATCTTACAATAATTACTTCAGCTCGTACCTTCCAAGGTGTTATATGTCTACATTATTTACTTCCTTACAAGGACCTTATATACTCAGTGTCCCCAATGAAAACCGGTATTAATGATATACGTCTCGGATATACTCGTTCAGGCATTGCAATTAAATTTGTAAATATATATGTATATTAGGCTATATATTTATTATAACAATTATACCAAATCAAAGATGTCAATAAAAATGTAATGCTGTATATTAAAATCTACTTCAGTTCTGTAACAACATATATCATGATACAATTAATTTATCAATGAAATATATGTATACCCAAGGTAATGTATGGCAACTGTAGAGGTCCTTCAGTCTGATGTGATGCCTCGCGACACACTCAGCCCCTTACATATATACAGTATATATACATATATATATATATATATATGGCCCGCAACAATTATATAAGGTCATTTTAAACTAATAAATAAAATAATTACTTACAAAAGTACACATTGGTATGCATATATACATATATGTATGGCTTCTTTGTTCACCCTCTTGTGACCACTTGTAGAATGTATTTCAAATAAATTGTCCATACATAACTAACAATTAGAAACCAAACAGACTGTATATACTAGCTTGCCTGGTGCTGCGAAAGCTAAACAGACATCATTCAATAAGTGTTATTCAGGCTATATTAACCATCCGCGTATATATACCGTGCGGAACAATGGGCCAATGGAGAGACGCGCCATCATATGGTCCATGACCACACTGGGTCACTCTGGTTGAAGGCAAAGCTAAAGAGGATCTCCATACATTTCCAGAGTGGTCACCCATCCATTTCCAGAGAGAGAGTGGTTCCCCATCCATTTCCAGAGAGAGAGTGGTTCCCATCCATTTCCAGAGAGAGCGTGGTTCCCATCCATTTCCAGAGAGAGCGTGGTTCCCATCCATTTCCAGAGAGAGAGTGGTTCCCATCCATTTCCAGAGAGAGAGTGGTCCCCATCCATTTCCAGAGAAAGAGTGGTCACCCATCCATTTCCAGAGAAAGTCACCCATCCATTTCCAGAGAGAGCGTGGTTCCCATCCATTTCCAGAGAAAGAGTGGTCACCCATCCATTTCCAGAGAAAGAGTCACCCATCCATTTCCAGAGAGAGCGTGGTTCCCATCCATTTCCAGAGAAAGAGTGGTCACCCATCCATTTCCAGAGAAAGAGTCACCCATCCATTTCCAGAGAAAGAGTCACCCATCCATTTCCAGAGAAAGAGTCACCCATCCATTTCCAGAGAGAGAGTGGTTACCATCCATTTCCAGAGAAAGAGTGGTCACCCATCCATTTCCAGAGAAAGAGTCACCCATCCATTTCCAGAGAGAGCGTGGTTCCCATCCATTTCCAGAGAGAGAGTGGTTCCCATCCATTTCCAGAGAGAGAGTGGTCCCCATCCATTTCCAGAGAAAGAGTGGTCACCCATCTATTTCCAGAGAAAGAGTCACCCATCCATTTCCAGAGAGAGTGGTCACCCATCCATTTCCAGAGAGAGTGGTCACCCATCCATTTCCAGAGAGAGTGGTCACCCATCCATTTCCAGAGAGAGTGGTCACCCATCCATTTCCAGAGAGTGGTCACCCATCCATTTCCAGAGAGCAGACTGGAAACGTCTGCGCCCTCCACTAAAGAGCATGCCAATCGGAATCCTCAGCTAACGAGTTTGCCAATTAGCACTCTCCACTTGAAGAGCAAATTGGTGGGTGCACTCAGCTGAAGAGTTTGATAACAGATTTTGAATTGAATTTGTAAAAGAACTGCAACCAGGAAATCATCCTAATTTACCGACGAATCCTGCAGTCTCTCAGAGACACAAACCAGGGTTTTACGCAATTCCCCCATGCACTCGAGCTATCTATCAGTCAGTAAATCAGTATGCTTTCCCGGTTTCAATTCTTTTTACCATGTCGTAGCTCAGTCGATTAAGGCAGCGTCTGGGATCCTCTCGGACGTAGGTTCGAACCCTCGTCACGGCCCTTATGGATTTGTTCATTTGATGCATCACGCTATTGTGATTTCTGTGTGTAATGAAAAAAACATATTTTTAATCTGAAATAATATAATTTCATAACGAAATTAGACGAAACTAAATGGCAGGTGACGTCACAAAAAGTCGACGCTCCAAACGACAATGTTGTGGCTTTGGGTAATGTACTTAATTTCGTTATAAAAAGAGATTATTTCAGAGTAAATATGTTCTGTCATGTTCTACATTCAACACCAACATCAGTGAGTAAATATATCATATAGTTCAACATTACTTACGTAATGCTAGGAAGCTTTGGGTAATTAAACGGACCCTATCAAAGGTACGGATTTTGTCAAGGGAAAAAAAGAGACTGTTACAGCCCCGCTCCTGTGCCGGGTAAGTCCACTACGGGCTCACCATAGCCCGTGCTACTTGCCCCGCTCCTGTGCCAGGTAAGTCCACTACGGGCTCACCATAGCCCGTGCTACTTGCCCCGCTCCTGTGCCAGGTAAGTCCACTACGGGCTCACCATAGCCCGTGCTACTTGCCCCGCTCCTGTGCCCGGTAAGTCCACTACGGGCTCACCATAGCCCGTGCTACTTGCCCCGCTCCTGTGCCGGGTAAGTCCACTACGGGCTCACCATAGCCCGTGCTACTTGCCCCGCTCCTGTGCCAGGTAAGTCCACTACGGGCTCACCATAGCCCGTGCTACTTGCCCCGCTCCTGTGCCGGGTAAGTCCACTACGGGCTCACCATAGCCCGTGCTACTTGCCCCGCTCCTGTGCCAGGTAAGTCCACTACGGGCTCACCATAGCCTGTGCTACTTGCCCCGCTCCTGTGCCAGGTAAGCCCACTACGGGCTCACCATAGCCCGTGCTACTTGCCCCGCTCCTGTGCCAGGTAAGTCCACTACGGGCTCACCATAGCCCGTGCTACTTGCCCCGCTCCTGTGCCAGGTAAGTCCACTACGGGCTCACCATAGCCCGTGCTACTTGCCCCGCTCCTGTGCCAGGTGAGCACAGGAGCTATGAGCATAGCCAGGTGAGCACAGGCTATGGTGAGCACTTCGGGCTCACCATAGCCCGCGTGCTACTTGGAACGTTTTGTTGTCAGAGTAGGTGAATCTAAAAACAATGGAAAGAGACATACGATCCACCTGAAAATCGGGACATTCCACAAGGAGATTCACAACTGCGAGTGGGCCAAACTAGTTTAGACAGCAAGGAACAAGGCGGCACTCTATTAAATATCCAAGAGTTAAGCGTGTATGGCCAATATGCAATCTAACCAAAGCCACTTCCCAGCGTCTATCACAGGAGGAAATGCTAGGTTACCTGTAACCTCAGACCCCAGCCAGCAGTCACGGACTGAGGGATATGAGCTCGTAGAAGTCTGAAATTTATTCTCAGAGAATTGGAATGTCTAGCTTTTACTTGTATCATTTTTATGTTTTACGAATTTTATTAAATGTCACTTTTATTAAATGTGTTACTTTTATTGATGGTAATGTTAATTTCTTGTGTAAATTGTGTTGGGGAAGATTGTTTTAGTGTGAAGTAGTGGCTTTAGGTACAGTATTTGTATGTACTAGCTCTGCCTATAAATAATCAAAATGTTTGTAACTCTGCATCTATGTATGTACTTTTCCTAAATAAAATATTATTATTAGAGTAGCATACCTCATTCTGGTCAAGTGTGTTATTGGTTGCGTGGTAATGCGCCGTTCTGACTATCGTGATCTTTAGCTCAGAGATTGTAACTTGTTTAGCTCAATGAATTGTGGGGTTCAGTCCCTGAGCCCCTTATGTGCCTCTGTAACCCTTTCCACTACCGCCCACAAGATGGGTATGGGGTGCATAATAAATGAACTAAACTAAAACTAGCTCAGAGAACGGTACCACTGAGTAATACTTTATCTGTTATTTTACATACTGTATATGTAATGTCTGCATAATACTATTTGTGTGCTGTATATTCCCCGACTATAAATTACAGTATTGTAATTTAATTGTAAGGTATTCCCCTCCCCCTTACAGAATCCTGATTAGTTCATTTTTACTTAATTTTCCATACTATTATCCTTATTGTCTTGCTTATCTAATCTTTTCAGCTACCTTTAACTCTCATCATACTTATTTCTATGTTATTGGCTGTTACTTTATATCTATAGAATCTTTATTGTTATCAAGAGTTCCTCACTTCCTCAGTCCAACAACATACTTTCATTGACTCATTAGTTCAACACCACACACCAACCTAGTAATCTCAACACAATACGGTAGTTAGTAGTAGTTTCAAAGCATTATACGACAAAGAGTACTGGGAAGATGGGATACCACAAGCGTAGCTCTCATCCTGTAACCACACTTCGGTAATTACAGTACCCTGCACACCCATTTTTAGGTTATTTTCCTGTACATAAAAAATTCTCTCCTTTTTTTAAATCAAGACACATTTACTTATGACGGGAAACTAATTTTCTAATTGTTTAAGTGTGGCTGTAGTAAGGCGAGGGTATGTTGAAAATGTCAAATTCTGATATTCAATTTTCAAGTAAACTACTTGTAATAGATTTTCCCTAATCACACAAACAACTTCTTGGTCCATAAAAGTCCTTTTAATTTGTAACATGGTGACAATTGTACCAAGCATAGTTGTCAGTAAATAGATGGTGACGCTCCTGACATATTACCAATTTTGTTAACAATGCCCAGGAAGGTAACAAAGGCCTCCACGATTTTTTCCAATATGGTATATGATTGCCAGAGGTCTCATGTTGAATGACATAGTATATTTAGGAACTTTGAATATTATGAGGCACATTAAATCGTCCACAGGTGACAGGAGGATCGCCGGTCTATCACTTGAGTGAGACAGGAGCAATTTACCGGATAGGCAAACAAGCCGTGTTTGGCAGCCTTCACCCTATACATCACTGATCTAAAGTCTGTTACTCGAGATATCAATTATATCAACAGACAAATCTTCAGATATTCCTCTTTCTGCTTGCGTGTTACACCCATACCGACTTAATATTCAGCCTTTATCTTTTCAACATTCACCTTCTACCATGTACTATGTTTCAAGCATATTCTTATGCATGAGACATGTAATAGTAATACACAATTTTCTTTCACTGAACCAATATATCAAACTATATCCATTACCATTTATAGCTTGGACACTATTATTGTTGATTATATTATTCTCAGGGCCAATTCCTATCTTACCATTCAAAAAATCCAACACAATTATATGTTATTCTTTGGTGTAATACAATTTTATTCTTCATGCATATATCACCATTAGATAAATGCTAAAGTCCAACTTTTATAGATAGGAAAAAGCAATACCTGCGTCTGACAGCTGGGTGGACAGCGCTTCGGATTCGTAGTCCTGAGGTTCCGGGTTCGATCCCCGGTGGAGGCGGAGACAAATGGGAAAAATGTTTCTTTCACCCTGATGCCCCTGTTACCTAACAGTAAATAGGTACCTGGGAGTTAAGACAGCTGCTACGGGCTGCTTCCTGGGTGTGTGTAACAAAAAGGAGGCCTGGTCAAGGACCGGGCCCCGGGGACATTAAGCCCCGAAATCATCTCAAGATACCTACATTCAAAGAGTATGTGTTTCAAATTATACTAAAATTCATGCTATTACTGTATATAGGACACCTCAAAAAATTCATTGTTTGTTTTCATGACTCCTTTAAGGAAAAAGCTTTAAGATTCACTTTCCAAATGCTGAAAATATCATTCATCACACATTACCTCTACAACTAATGTTATCATTTTTGCTTCAGGTGTTACATACATGACTCGGGAAAATATTCACTGTCGCTTTGCTATCACTTTACGTTATAAAAGCTAGGGAAAGATCAATAATTAATGGATCCTCTTTTAATTGTCAAGTCTTTATATGATATGAATATATATCAGACCTTTGTCCTACAATTATACAGAAATTCATGTACATCTTCTGGTAGGGAATGTTCTAATATGTAATTCATAATAAATTCAAGAAACAAAAATCTACATGCTTATCTAGAAATAGCCAGAATTTTTTACATTTTCTATAAAAATAATTAAATGGAAAGCGCAGGTAGAAAGGGCTTACCAAACTGCTAATAGTAATGACTAAAATCACAAAACTCTATACAAAAACTCAGTACATATCTTTGGTGGTAAGCAAAGAGTGAGGGGGGGGGGAGGGGGGTTTAAAAAAAAACTATCTTAATAAGATAATATAGAACACACTAAACCATAAATTACTCTTACTTAAAATATTGTTATTATTTTGAACAACCTCTCATGGCAATGTACCTGTGCTTAAATCACTGCTTCATATCAGTGCAATAACACATTTATGATCCAGTGACTGACAAGATGATCATGTATATCAGTTTATACAAGACAAGATAAAATACTTTGACAGATTTTACAAACCAAAAATAATTTAATTATAAAGAATGTTCACATAGTGAACATTTCAACTGTTTCAGATTGTGAAGGATCACTAGGGTCTGTGAAAAGCTGCAGTGGCTCAGCTTTAACAATTGAGCCCTTGTTGCCTAAGCTATCTGCATTAAAGTTCTCACTTCCGATATGTGAATGTTCAGCTGCAAATTGTGCATATTCTTCATCTATATCCTCCTGTCCCAAATTAACCTCTTGGAGACCCGACGATACCACAGGGGCCGAAGAAATCATCGATGTTCCGTTCGTAGTGATGGAGTTTGTAATGGTGGTAGAGGTATGCTGCTGTTGAGATGGGATTGAAGTTGTAGCTAAGAATGTATGTGCAGTTGTAGTGGCCGTTGATGTAGCAGTATTATCCATCACTACAGGGATGGCATAATACACCCCCGTGGTAGCCGAGTCTTCACCGGCGACGAGGATGGTGGTGCTCCCTGATACATTACCTTCCAGCTGATCCATCTGTTCGGCAACCTATTGTAAAATGCAATTACAGTGCACAATAGTAACATTGCCAAAAAAATATAGAACAGACTGAATAAGAAAAAATGGTACCTTAAAATAGTTTACTTCATCAATTCATGTGAAGCACTATGCACCTAATTGCATGAAGCAGTGGAGTGCTATTTGCTTAAATGTTATGGTGCTGATTCTATGTGATGCTTCAATATGGAGTGAAGAAAATATGGTGAATGAGTGGGATATCTCTGAGCATTTTTAATCTCCTATTTCTACTTCATTGATATATCCCCACCCTATGAGTGAGAAACATGGTAATAATGATTATGTTGATGCATGCAATATTTTACTAATTACACACCCAGTTTCCTATATAATACTGTATATCACAGATATAAGACCAATACTGCAGCATAAATACAGTACTGCCATAGTACTGTCATGACTTGCTAAGCGCTTAAGAAAGGCCAGAGGTTTGCCATCTGGCTAGTACTTCAACTAAAGGGCTGCATTTATGCAGCTCATCCTCTCGAGTTCTCACAAGACAGAAAATAGTGTACTAAAGCACTTGAACCTAACCCAACTAAGCCATCCATGAAGGAGTTGAATATTTGTGAGCTATTGTGATTCATAGTACACCATATTTTGTCTATTGGGGATTTTGATGTCAAAATGCAACACATTATTGGAGAGGACAGGCTGGTCTATGAGGATAGAATGAAAGGGCTAAATCTCAAAGAAAAGACTAGAGGAAATATGCAAGGGGTACCATCAAATATTGCCGGAACAACCGTGGACATTTTCAAGAGGAAACTAGATTTATTCCTCCAAGGAGTGCTGGACCAACCGGGCTGTGGTGGGTATGTGGGCCTGCGGGCCGCTCCAAGCAACAGCCTGGTGGACCAAACTCTCACAAGTCGAGCCTGGCCTCGGGCCGGGCTTGGGGAGTAGACGAACTCCCAGAACCCCATCAACCAGGTATCAACCAGGTAAAGACAGGTCACTTCAAAATGGATCACGCCAGAATGAGACAAAACAAGCAAATGAGCTAGTGAGATATATGAATGACTATTTTTATGAGGACATCATGTATTAATATCACAAACTATACTTTGCAAGAAAGTAGTAGAGGTTGACTCGATATAAGGATTCAAATGTAGATTTTAACAATACTAGTAACTGGGTTAGGAAGATATCATATTAATAGATTATTAGTTAATCTATTAATATGAGTTAAAAGAGTCCTCGAGCTGAAGCACACTCCCTGCTTATACAACTAAGTAAATATATAATGTACACACATAAATATATGAACATTAAATACTTTCACAATGATTCTGTGGAAAATATATATAACACATGGAAAACTAGGAAAAGCAACACCTAAACTTTTGTCCAGGTATTATTTAACTAAACATAATGCACTCAAATTCTGAAGCTATTGACAGCAGCACACAAAGTGAGGTGCTTTTGTAGTGGAATTTAAGTGTTCAGATTGTACACATTCTCCTACCAACGAGCACTGGCATTATCTAGTTTCAAATTAACTGAATGTCAAAGCATGTAAGTAAGTAATTATCAAAAAGAAGGCACCAAACCGGGAAGGTTATGTAGCACCATCAAATGTGCGGGATAATCAGAGGGCGCTAAATATCACCAAGTATGCCAACACGAGAACAGAAACGCATAAGGCGAACGATATCAAAAGTCAAAGCATGTAAACAGACTGGTTTGAGGGAGATCTTCAGGGATGGGAACTTCAGTCTTGTAAAACAGATTCTTCAAGCAGGACAAAAATATTGGTGCAACATTTCCTAGTGTTCTTCTTATGACATATAAATACATTTAAATATATATGTATGCATGCACACAGGAATGGAATTGCAGGGGGGGGGATGGGAGGAAAGGGTAACATCAACTTCCTCTCTTTCCATTAACTCTCACCTTAAATGCAGACTCCACAATATTTAGTTCCTCTTGGTCCCTCCGTCTCGGTGTATCTTCCTCCTCTATTTTAACTCCAAGGGTGTCGAATGTTGGCTCGTCTGTGCTTGTGCCACTGTTGACACTTCGTGCTACCGATGAAATTGCTTTCCGAATTTCCCGTAATTTTCCAGCACCTTTGCGTTTATAGGTCTTTGTTGTAGTTACAGAAGTAGTGGGTTGTGACATTACCTCCGATACATTTACTTTATAATAATTTAGAGACGGATCAACTTCCTTCACAACGGGAGGAGGAAGTTCTGGTATTTTTCCTTCCTTTCTTAGTTTAGCAACTTTAGACTTGTACTGATTATTTGTAAGACCATGTATAGTACTGTAGTGTTCCCTGAGACCAGCTCTGCCATCTAGCATTGCATTACATATTCTGCATGGAGTGTTTTGAATCTCCTGCATATTGTGCATTGTTCGAAGATGTGTCCGTAAGTGCACCTTCTGCACAAAGCCCTTGGCACAGTAATTACAAATAAATGGCCTTTCACCTGTGTGAACTCTAACGTGCATTTCAAGTTGACCTTGACTTGGAAAGTTCTTGCCACATATGTAGCAATTGAGCCCACCATCCTCCTCATGCATTCGCACCATGTGAGACTTCAAGGAATCGGTTCGAGTAAACACCTAAAGAAAAATGTATGTAAAATATTAAATTGAAGTACAGTATGAGAATTTCCATCTTTTACATTTATACCCCTCATTATAAAATTACACACATCATATATATACCCCTCAGAGATCCTAGTTAGGAAGTGGTGGAGGTGCCTATAAAAGATGCGCACTGTATGAACATGGTATATACTACAACACTTTCTAAGATGATCAAACTGATTATTAATTGATACATTTGTTGTTGTTTTAGATTTAGCTACTCAGAACGGGGTGTCCATGTAGCACGGGCTACGGTGAGCCCGTAATTAATTGATACTCCAGCTCTTATTAATATATCACCCTGGTGCCATACTCCCCTACCTCAGGTGGTGGCCACAGCAGAAGTTCCTCCAGGATGCACCAACACCACACTAAACTTTCACTCTAGCCCTTGCATGGCCCAGGGGTTACGCAAGGCATTATCTGCATGCACACACAAAATAATATTCAAGGCAAGGTTCTTCTATCCTATACTGTTCTTGCCACCTTTCCTTCCATATAAAGATCCAATCTTTCCTTCAATGATGCTAGTCATGTGTGTTTACCACACTGACAGGAAATTTAGCTTAAAATGCAGCCCATCCTCCAGTTTTGGTAGTACTTATGGTAACAATGAGGACCATAGTACATATACCAATGTACAATATAATTAGAAAGTAGTAATCGGTATTATTGAAGGGGATGAGTCACAATAATGTTGCTAAAGTAAGTTGACCAGACTTACTTTACCAGACTTCCTACTACTATCTCCTCTACTACACTTTGCTCCTCACCTCTCTCTAGCCTATTTATTGCCTGCATCTACTTCCTCATCACAATCGACTTGAGAATGGTCCAGGACAGACCGAAATGTCGTCGTCCCTTCACCTTCTAGTGTGTGGTCTGGTCAACGGTATTATTGAATTTGTACAAACCAGAAAACGATTTTCAACTTGTGTTACAGACAAACTAACCTAACCTAACCTTCCTAGGCCTAATACACATTATCTGAGGCCTAATATAGTACATGTGTGTGCTATACTAGGCCTAGGATTATTTAAGGTTGTGTTTAGCTTCATTTTTTTACTCTATAAAATGAATAGTACGATGTTCTACTCTTTATTTGCTTAGTATGTCAATATTTGCACTATGGTACACATAGTTACAAAAAGTACTATCTAAACAAGAGTAAAATACTATCTAAACAAGGTTGTAAAATACAATAACTTTTCCTTTCCTAGAAATATTGGATACAATATATACAGTAACTGTATGACATAAATACAAAAATTAATACAATTTCTACATCACCAGCAGTTACCAGAGGTAGCCATAATCAAACTACCTTTGTATTCACAGCTCTCATAACATGGATCCAACTTTAAATTGCTTGCAAAAACAAGCTATCTTTTTTTGTGACTAATTCCTTAATAACTAGTATCCAGGGGCCAGATTCACAAAGCAGTTAAGCAAGCACTTACAAACCTGTACATCTTTTCTCAATCTTTGGCGGTTTTGTTTACAATTATTAAACAGTTAATGAGCTCCGAAGCACCAGGAGGCTGTTTATAATAATACCAACAGTTCATTGGCAAGTTTTCATGCTTGTAAACTGTTTAATAAATGTTACAAAAGCCGTCAAAGGTTGAGGAAAGATATACTCATTCGTAAGTACTTGCGTGACTGCTTCGTGAATCTGGCCCCTGGTATTATTGTCCCAGCTCTACCTGCTGACTAGACTTCTTATTCTATCCCGGAGAGTAGAGCGACGGTCTTGCTTCATGCAGGTTGGCGTTCAATCCCCGACCCGTCCGAGTGGTTGGGCACCATTCCTTTCCTACATCCTATCCCCAAAGCCTGATCCTCACATCTCTTCCAAGTGCTATATAGTCGTAATAGCATATCTCTTTCTCCTGATATTTACCTTACCTTGTAATTTAAGAACGTTATCAGCTTCTTATTTGGAATAAATACAAATATTAAGTTTGTTTTACAAAATCTGTGATATGAACTGAAGAAGGCAGATATACAAAATGTTAAGACTCTAATTTGAAGATGCAATACCTAGAGAGCTATTAATTGAAATATTGTATTTCAAAGGCTAGAGTTAAGCTGAACGCCAAATTACTGGTCACAAGTGCGTTGGTCACCAGCCATACACAGATAGTTTATTTCTCTCATTTTGAAAAAGAGTTTCAACTATATGAACACGTACATTATATTTATAACAAAGAAAATAATGAGCATCTTGAGGTTATGTTGAGATGATTTCGGGGCTTTAGTGTCCCCGCGGCCCGGTCCTCGACCAGGCCTCCACCCCTAGGAAGCAGCCCGTGACAGCTGACTAACACCCAAGTACCTATTTTACTGCTAGGTACCAGGGGCATAGGGTGAAAGAAACTCTGCCCATTGTTTCTCGCCGGCGCCTGGGATCGAACCCGGGACCACAGGATCACAAGTCCAGCGTGCTGTCCGCTCGGTCGACCGGCTCCCTACATACATAAATAGCATCAACATAAATAAGATACAATATCATCAAACCTGTTGTGATGTTTATCTGCAAAATAAGTTGATGTCTGGCTGCCTTGTAGTTAAAGTTATGCCATCAACAACAGGCTGTCTATTGCTAGATACCAAAAATAGGATGATAAGTGCTTCCCTGAGGTCGAGATAGATGCTGTAATTGGTAGATTGGACTACAACTTGAGAGATACGGTAATGGGAACTAACTTGTTTCCTGCCCCACATAGGGGAAACAATGTTGGACAAGACATTGTTTGCAAATTATAGAGCAGCAATAAGATAGAATTAGATCCAAGGGATACATTCCAATTATATGTGCAATTTTGCTTATAAGAGGAGTTGGCAATGAGTGGATGTCCATTTATTGCAAATCAAATGCAGGACGGACTGAAACATTGTCCCCTTCATTTAATTTCACGCATGAATTAAGTTATTAAACAGTTAAGGCTATCGTAAGGTTATCTTGACCTTGCTAGGCACCATTTAGATATAAAGTTTAGCTGTGTCACCATACTACAGATGGCCATAAATTTCTTTGAACAACTGGAACACCCACTGAAGAGTGGGCATTAACTCGCCCACACTAATTCACCTTCGCAAATAGAGTGGTAAACGGTTGGAACAAGTTAAGTGAGAAGGTGGTGGAGGCCAAGACCGTCAGTAGTTTCAAAGTGTTATATGACAAAGAGTGCTGGGAAGACGGGACACCACAAGAGCAGCTCTCATCCTGTAACTACACTTAGGTAATTACACTTAGGTAATTACTAGATTCTAACCAAGTCATGATAGCAGAACTGGGCTGTAGGGAGGAAGCAAAGGCAGGAGGAGTTGACCAATGTTACTGAAGACCCTGGGAGACAATCCTGAAGGGTTGGATATTGCAAGGCCAGGAACCGACAACAAGCTACATGGGCCCCCATAGTGGCAACCATGGGGGCAAACAATGAAAGGGCTGGGGCAAAATTCCCCCCCTAGCAGAAGCACTCAGTTGTGAAGTCTGAAAATGATGGCGATCAGAAGAGGCAAAAAATACAGGAAGCTCTAAGGCCTCAGAATCTGGCCTCAATGACAGCCTTACCTCAACAACCACAGGCGAGGCCTAAACCCAACAGCAGGAAAGGAACCCCGCTGTAAATAGGGACAAAAACAAGAGATGGACCTTAGTGAAAGTACCAAGCCAAAGTGAAAGCCTGGTTAAATATGGCACACCGAAATGAAAGACGATGCAGAACAGCCACATGCCTAAATCCTAGGGCAGGACTGGAGCAAAGAGACATTGCCCAAGGAATCTAAAGTAAAGAGCCCACCATTCACAACTCAAGTGCTGAGGTATGGCACTGCCACACCTAATTCCCAAGGAAAGAGAGGGTCTGCAAACCAGGAAGAAACAGACACCTCAGAATGCAACCATAAGGCCAAAGCTGACCCAAACTTAAGAGAGTCAGAGTCTATGAGGAAAGAAGTCCCAAACCCACAGGAAGAACTGACAGACTGACTGAGCCAAAACAAATGGGATGCAGGATGACACAATCCTCCTAGAACATTAAGCAGCCAAGGACACTAACTATACATGGAAGCTAACCAGGGGAGGAGCAGCCAAGGAATTAGACTCAAAATTGATGGAGAAAGAATATCTCACTATAACTTAAAAAATCTGCAGAGGGAACCAGATACCAGGACAGATTGAAGGGCACCCAGGAACCCACCTCAGGCTCCTCCCCAGCCCTGGAAGTCCAAAATGAAGACCCTGGGGCAGAGCCACGTTCTGCACATGACACCTGAACACAGGAATATAGTACATCGCCAAAGTCTAAAAGGATCCAAATCAAATACACCCGAGAAAAAGACAGCTATGGATCCCAGGTGGGAAGAATGGCTCAAATGTCTCCAGCATTTGTGGAAGAGGGTGACCCCTGGAGAAGACCAAGCTACATTTACAGCAAATTACAGCCCAGACTACAAAACCCTCAGACATCCTGGAGTCCAGAGCAAGTGCAGTACACATCAATTGCTCCAAATCCAAATCCCCAAAACCAAAGAATGTCAACTTCAGGGCAACCACTCCAGTGCCAAGCTGTAAAAACTGAATAGAGCAAATGAACCCAAAATGGCTGCCACCTATAAAGCCTCATCACTGCAAAAATAAAAATAAAGAAAGCCAAAAGACTGAGGCTCTGGCTAAACTTAAAGGTCTAGCAATCAGAAATGTTGCAGACCTTGGGGGTAGAAGGTAATATGCACCAAACAGATGGCAGAGGGAGACGGTTTAAATGACCATTGAATCACAGTAAAACCAATGGACATCCCTCAAACTTGCAAGTAGCGAGTGTGGGCTTGGCAGGTCAATTCATGATGAGCCACACCCAAGACCCACATGGTATGCCAGAGTCTGATTATTAGGACCAAGTGGGACACCTAGGCACTAGGGATACTTGCTGGAAGGACTGACACTGAACACAGTCTTTAGGATAGACACTGCTATGAAGGTCAACAATGGCATGTTGTATGTACAAGCACAGAACCCAAGTGTACTCCCTTAATCAATAAACCCCAGAATGCCCCCAACTGCAGAGCGTCACAAAGAAATCTGCACAACTTTGGGGTGAGGTACCCAACACAGTAGCACAGAAGGCCAGCCTCTATAGGACAAACTCCTGAACCCATCAGGGAAGGTACCGTCAGGGGGGGGGGGGGGGGGGCATCACTAAATGAGTGCCCCTGGAAAAGGGACACTCCAAGAAAGGTGCCTTTTCTTGAAGTGCCTCCAAAAATACTGCCTTAAACACATGCAGCTTGAAGTGAACAGTTTCCAAAGGCCACACAACAAATGTGGCTTGTAAATGTACACATGTGAAGTTAACACTAAATACTGAAATGACACGCATGCAAAAAGTACCTTGTGTAGACACGGTCACACAAGGCAGTCTAAAGGACGGCTCACACTTATCTAGTAAATAGTTGGGACCTGAAGGGCCTAGTGACTAAGAGCAATTCACACAAGTGGACATCAAGTGAAAGTCTGAGTAGTGTTGACATGGGAGCCATCAGCTCCTGTGGGACTTCCACCTTGCAGTGGCCAGCTATAACTACCGGCATTAAAACTGACTACTGCATGATTTATTTGCAGAGTTGTTTGCTGCTTCATCTCTCTTATCATTGTGAACCTTGCAGATGTCTGCTTTGCTTCGCTTACTTTCTGGATATTGTCTCTGGTGAGAGTGATTGTAAAGAATCTCCTGCTCTCTGCACCTCTGTGAGGGGAAAAAGAGGCCAGTTTCTGGCTCTGGGGCTAGATTCACGAAAGCACTTACGAATGTGTACATCTTTCCTCAATCTTTAACGGCTTTGGTTACATTTATTAATTCGTTTACAAGCATGAAAACTTGCCAATCAACTGTTGTTATTGTTATAAACAGCCTCCTGGTGCTTCCGAGCTCATTAACTGTTTAATAATTGGAAACAAAGCCGCCAAAGATTGACAAAAGATGTACAGGTTCGTAAGTGTTTGCGTAACTGCTTCGTGAATCTGGCCCCAGGTCCCCCAGTAGGTTATTAAGGACTCTAAGAGCTGATGTGACTCATAGATTAGGAGGTATCTCAGTGCAGCTAGCTACAAGAAGCCACCTTTCAACCCCTCCAGAAAAGGGCATCAACAAGAAATTACGGTAAAAATACAGAGCAGAGCACAGATGTCAACAGGAAGGCTCTAAGGAGAGTCAAGAATGAGCACAACAGTCCAGAGAGAAGTAGAATAATTGAAAATTACATAGTGGTAAATCATGAAAAAAATATTGGATATCATTGTAATTACTGAAGGAGTAGACACTCCTGATGTAACTAAATGTAACAAAAGGTAGATACACCATATTCCCACAGGGAACTATATTTGCTGTAGTATATCATTCAATAATAATATGCATTTGGCAAAAGAAGTTATCTTGAGGTTATCTTGAGATGATTTCGGGGCTTTAGTGTCCCCGTGGCCCGGTCCTCAACCAGGCCTCCACCCCCAGGAAGCAGCCCGTGACAGCTGACTAACTCCCAGGTACCTATTTACTGCTAGGTAACAGGGGCATAGAGTGAAAGAAACTCTGTCCATTGTTTCTCGCCGGCGCCTGGGATCGAACCCAGGACCACAGGGTCACAAGTCCAGCGTGCTGTCCTCTCGGCCGACCGGCTCCCTACTAAGTCTATTTACTAGCACCAAAACACAATGTAAACCTGGAGAAGGAAAGCTACCATTCACACAAACATTTATGCCATCAATATAATTTCAATACAAGTATTCTTACCTTTTGACAAACAGGACAAGTGAGGTTACTTGATTCTTCATGGTCATTAACCAGATGCTGGTGCAGAACATGGCGTTGAGGGAACGTTTCATCACAATATGGACACGGAATATCCTTTACTTCTAAGTGAGATTTCATGTGTACACGCAAAGTTGTAACAGACCTGAAAACACAAAAAGCATGTATTCACAATGTATTTCATTCATAACATTTAGTTATTTAATGCCATTTTATTATTCTTATAATATTGGGGCCACTAAGTACGAAAATAAAATGACTTGAACAGAACAATTCCACAAGGGCCGTGACGAGGATTCGAACCTGCGTCCGGGAGCATCCCAGACACTGCCTTAATCGACTGAGCTACGACATCTTCATGTCTGGGATGCTCCCGGACGCAGGCTCGAATCCTCGTCACGGCCCTTGTTGATTTGTTCATTTGATGCATCACGTTAGTGTGATCTCTGTGTGTGATGACTTGAACACTTTCCTGAGCAGTGCACTCAACTGCTCCCTAATGCAAAATCCTACTATTTCTGGTTAGGATATTGTACAGTTAAGAGAGGATCAACATTCTGCACTGGCAAAGGAAGGAACTTTCCAAGCTGTTTCCACCTGGTCATACTGATGGCTAGGGAGACACTTCAATCCAGCCCACTGTAATTACCCAAGTGTAGTTACCGGACGAGAGCTATGCACATGATGTCCCATCTTCTCAGCACCTTTTGTCATATAACGCTTTGAAACTACCGATGGCCTTGGCCTCCACCACCACCTCACTTAACTTGTTCTGTCTACTACTGTTTAGGAAAGTGAATTTTCTAATATTTTTTTGGCAACTTTGTTTTTAAATCATGAGCATTCATATAAAACTCAAAGCCTTTCCAAACTTTACTTGGCATTGTAAGGACCATCAAGTGGTGTCCTAACTACCAAATGGCCAACTAGATCACTACCCCCAACCACTTCCAAGTGAAAGCATCACCACAAAGTTCATTTGAAAGCTTAATTTCCTTCAAAGGGTGCAAAGTCACTCAAGGTCTAGCACATTTGTAATGACATTGCTGTGGCTCCAATAAGCAACTAAGGTGGAGCCTTGATAAGAAAGCAAAACTAAATAAACAAATATTTATCCAATCATATTGGCGTTTGCCTTTCCATTGGAGACTTTCGGCGCTGTGGAGAGGTGGGACCTGCTGCATGGGGTTATTGTGAGATGATTTTGGGGCTTTAGTGTCCCCGCGGCCCGGTCCTCGACCAGGCCTCCACCCCCAGAAAGCAGCCCGTGACAGCTGACTAACTCCCAGGTACCTATTTACTACTAGGTAACAGGGGCATAGGGTGAAAGAAACTCTGTCTATTGTTTCTCGCCGGCGCCCGGGATCGAACCCGGGACCACAGGATCACATGTCCAGCATGCTGTCCGCTCGGCCGACTGGCGACGAAGTAACAGCTTCTCCTCCATATCAACCTACCCTGGCTTTGCGCCCTGGAGAGGCCATTCCAGACAGACAACCAGAGCGCAACGCCATAGTCTCCTATGACTAATGGATGCCTACTACTACACAAGGAAATATAAAACCAGGCATATGGCATCAAGTAAGTAATTATCAAAAGAAGGCACCAAACCGACATGTGGCATCAAGTCGATACTAACCGGAACTCTTTACCACACTCCTCACAGGGTATGCCACTTTCCTCCTCTGTGGTCCTGGGCTGGGAACGTCTACCAGGTCTTTTGTTTAAATAATTTTTGCTCTTCTTACTAATGTTGGCTGGAAACTCCATTACCTGAAGTAAAGTTAGTTATAATGTGAGGTTAATCACATCACAATGAAAGACTACTAATAAGACAAAATCAGCCTCAATTATAAATGTAGTGAGCAAATTACCAGAATCACAAGAAAAAGATGGATAAATCATGCTGAATGTAAAACATCAGGAATAATGTATATGCATACATATATGTAAACATACATGGGGTAACTCAAATGGAAGAAGTTAGTAAAGGATTGGAAAAGTGTAGAAGAAATATAGGAAACATGAACTAGTTGTAAAGGAAAAAGAAATCATCAAAGAAGTATGTATAGATATCAAAAACGGAAATGAGCAACAAGAAACAGACATTGGGTAAGCAATTAGGAAAGAACTGGTTACCAGCAATGAATTAGTACAAAAGACTTTAGATAGAATTAAGTTCATAATCATTTTTGGGTGTTTGTTAAGGAAATACCATCTCGGGGTGGACAGAGCAACAGAAGAGGAAAAAAATAATTGAGAAAATTGTAAGTTTAGAAGTAGATCTCACAACAAATGAAAATGTCCGTGACTTTTAGGAGAATAGGCAAATATGTAAAGGGTCAGACTTACCCCTTAAGGGTGATGTTAAATGGAGTGAAACAAATGACAGAAGTCCTAAGAAATGGCAGGAAATTGCAGAATGATGAGGATGGGAAACTATGGTCATTAATATGAGATCCTTCAAAGGAAAACAGAGAAGCTGAAACTGGACAGTGATGAAGCAAAATGTTTAAATGAAAGTAGGAATGAAGAGAAAAGTAAGTTTTTTCCCCACAAAGTAATAAAGATCAAAAAGTCACTGAAATTTTACACAAAGCTAACCAACAAAACAATTAGAAGTAAGTGAAACAAAGGGCATAGGAAGAGGGGAACTAGTTCCTGGAAAATTGACTATACTAACAGAGATGGGATAAGGTAAAAAATATTGGAGTAAAATTATAAAATGGTCAAACTGACAATCATTAATGCCTACAGTACACCTGTAATCAACATGGACAATCGACGAGTTAGATGACAAAAAGATATGGCTTATAATGATCATGAGAGACATTATAATAAGAGCGGATAAAGATAAATCACAATTGTTGGTACTACAATTTGGCAAAATCAATGAGACTGGGAGACCTATGAAGCAAGAGCAGAGAACATTTGTACTAACAGATTCATAAACTTCATCCAGGAGACTTTAATATATCAACACATTAAACAAGCAATGAGAATGAAAGCAGGTGATGCTCCATACATGCTGGATCACCAGAAAAGAAGAAGAGATATTTGACTTTCAGTACCTTCCACACTCACGTAACAGCAACTATGTCTCACTGAAAACAAAATATGCCATGCATTATAATCTAGATGAGCATGGAGAAAGGGAAATAGTAGAAAAACTTGATTTTTAAGAGAAAGAGGAGAATAGGGAACTTCAAATGATTTTACAGATATCTTTATGTACAAGTATCTTAGCAGATAAATGGAAAAAGGCAAACATAGTTCGCAATTTACAAAATAATAACAGAAAAGATCCTCTAAATTACAGACCTGTAACATTAACAAGTGTGGTAGTGAAAACACTAGAAAAATAATTAAAGCCAAATGGATAGAGCACCTGAAAAGAAATGATAGAAGACAGACAGTATGGCTTTCGGACAGGGAGATCCTGTGTAACATACCTAAATGGTTTTCGGACAGGGAGATCCTGTGTAACATACCTAAATGGTTTTCGGACAGGGAGATCCTGTGTAACATACCTAAATGGTTTTTGGACAGGGAGATCCTGTGTAACAAATCTAAATGACAGCCACAGAGAATTTACAGGAAAGAATTTTATTTCATCAAAGATTCTAATTATCACTGAAATATGATGCATAATTATATGAGCAATTTTTTTTGGGGGGAGAAACTTACTACAATGCTGTAGTGCTTGAATGAAGGTGAAGGAAAGACCCAATATATGTATAAATGCACTAAAACCCAAGTTTTTAGATATAACCTACATCCTTTCACAAGGCTCATACAATGCTCATTGTATAAACACCTTGAGAAAGGAAGTAGGTTACATCCAAAAATTAGATTTGTAATACAGTGTGTTCTCACTTGAACGAACTATATGGGGGAGAGACCGATTCATTCCACCGCGGAATTTGTTCTACCCGTCATCCCCAGGCTGTCCCCCCCCCCCCTCCATATTAAAAGAACAGAGGTCCTACATCCAATATAAACAAAAATCACAGAAAATCTATTTGTTATGCAATTATCATTTTGAACATAGTACGTGATAGAACCATCATTAGTGAATAATTCCATATCAAAATCATAACTATGTGACTATTATTGGTGGCCACAAATATGTGATGGCATAAGCCAACTGTATCAGTCTCTATATAAATATTCATAAAAATTCCATTTATTATGAATTCTTAATTTTCGCTTTGGCATTTGATGGAACAATCACTTACAAACAATCTAGTATACAAATGCCACAAATATGAGCATTATTGAATCCAATCAAGCGAAATCACGGAATTTTCTCAGCAAACTGATGAGAGGAGTGGCCACTGGTGGTCAGGTGCAGGAGGGGGTGGGGGAGAGGTGTTGTAGTAGGGGTAGGGGGGATGGCGGCCAGACCTTGGGCCAGGCCAGGCCTCGGGCTAGGCCAGGCCAGACTAGGCTTCAGGTCAGACCAGGCTTCATGCCAGGCCAGCTCAGACTTCAGGTCAGGCCAGCCGAGGCTTTAGGTCAGGCCAGATCAGGCCAAGCAAGACCAGGCCAGATCAGGCCAAGCAAGACCAGGCCAGGCCAAGCCAAGCCAGGTCAAGCCTAACCAGGCCAGACATTCACTGTCTAGTCTGACCCACCCACCCTAGCCTCACTGCAGGCTTTCAGTATCATGGAATACATTGTTTCATATCAACAATTACATAGTCAGATACATCCAGCAAATAATAAAATGAAATAAACAGTTTATTAATATGAATAAGGAATACACAAAGTAACACATATACTGTATAAGTACAGTATTAATGAGTACAAATGTTGATGGGTAGAGGCTAGCTGCCTCCCCCAGCCTCCCCCCCCCTAATACAATATGATAGAGCGATGTGTTACAAACAACTGAAATGGTAACATTTTCTTAGCTACCACCACATGCCTCCTGACAACTTCTACCACTGACACCCCCTGCCATCAGTGACATTCACTACTAACACCACCTGCCTACCCTGACAACAACTTCCACTATTTGCCTCTCCTGACAACTTCACCACTGACACCACATGTCTTCCCTGACACCACTATCACTACCTACCTACCCTGACAACTTCTACCACTGACACCACCTGCCTTCCCTGACACCATAAACACAACCTGCCTCTCCTGACAGCTTCCACTACTGACAACACCTGCCTCTCCTGACAGCTTCCACTACTGACAACACCTGCCTCTCCTGACAGCTTCCACTACTGACAACACCTGCCTCTCCTGACAGCTTCCACTACTGACAACACCTGCCTCCCCTAACAATAACTTCCACCAAGTACCTCCTGACAATTTCCACCACTGACAACTTAACCACTGACACCACCTGTCTTGGTCTCGGTGACTGCTTGGACGAACAATCCTCACTTAATTGAACATTCCGATAACTAGTACTGAACTCAATTTGTTCGGACCATCCAAGAATTCACTGGAATGGGGCTCGTTAGAGTGAGGATGCACATACATATACAGTGGAATCTCGAGTAGCAAACATCCCTCTACAAATTTTTCAGTTTACGAACTCAATTTCTTCTGAAAATTTAAATTGGGTTACGAACTTTGCCTCGCCTTGCGACTTTGTTGATACACGTATGGGTTGACCTGTAACGGGGGGTGGGGGAAATAGCTCTATCTTGTCCATTATTCCACCCCCCAGTTAACTAACGAGGCCGGGGGAAACAGCTCTCTCTAGTCCGTTATCCCGTCCCCAGTTAGCTAACTATTCTAGAGCACCTCCAGAGTTCCTAAGGCAGCCTCTCTCGTTCAACACCTTGTAACCTAGGTATTTGACTACCTAGGTGCTAAGACTACAAGGCGTCGTAACTGGATCAGTTACCCGAAACTCTAGAGAGAACTCTAGAATACAGAATCATTGCCACAAACGTATAAGAGAAAACGAGAGGAAAGAAATGAATAGTGAAGTAATTAGTGAGGGTTTGGGGTGAGAGGTAGGGAGGTGGGAGGAGCGAGGAGGGTCATTAGTTGAAAGTGAGAGTTTAGAGAGGGGTGGAGGGAGAGGTGTAGATAGGTAGAAGGAGAAGAGTAGATAGGTGAAGTAGAAATGCTGCCACCATCCATTCATGATCATTACATACAAGACAAGGAATGGAACTTGCCTGTATCACAAAATTCACCAAAGATGTTATCATGAGTTCATTATTAGTAGTTCCCATCTTTATCATGTACTCATTCTAAACCATGAAACCAGTAACTACAGAGGCTTTCTCACCTCAACTCAAAATCTCTAGGGAACAAAGTTAAACACAATTTAAATAATAAATTCATAATTATATTTCACATGAAGTATCATAATTTAGCAATTCAATTAAAATGTTCCAGTTTAATATGCAAAGTGAGTCATCATCCAAGAATTCGAGAACCCTACAACTTGACTGCCCCTGATCATCACACAACACTTGTAAACACGACCAAGTCACCTTACTGCTCAACTCACCAAGTGTCTCTGCCTATAGCTGGATAGAGAGGGGGGGGGGTCTGTAGTTGACAGAGACTCCCGCCCTGCCGGCCGACAGCCTCCCTGCTCTGCTCGTCTGCTGTTCTCTTGATTAATGCTCCTTTCTGGATAGCTCTCCGAGTTTATATTGGGGAACCTAGTAGCTAACTCCGCCCACAAATAGATAGCCTCCGGCACTACCACGCCACTCCTTAAACGTCGGTTTGTTTGAAGGCTACCAGACTACAATTAAGAGCTTAGCGGAAGCAAGGTGAAATTCTCATGATCTGACCTCAGGTCACTTGAGGTCATTAACGCTTTGAGGTGTGAGATCTCAGGCAGACAACTGGCGCCTCTCAGATCCTTGTCTGTGACTCATGTACTCTATATATATTTTAAATAAACTAACCCAAACACTTTTACAGTGTTACATCTCCCCTTCTCCCCGAAATAAAGTTTTTGCAACACTGCTAAAGCAAGCTAGCTGTGTGCGACAACTTTATTAACGAAAAGAATACATCCTAGCTAAACAAATATACATCATCCTACTCTAAAAATGAAATATATAGACAGACGTCCATTGTCTCTGGCTGGGCGACGTCACTGCTTGGTCTTGTAGATAATCCTGTACCACATTTCTTCAACACAACTGCCTCCGTCGCTTCTCCGTCGTTAACGCACAACAACACTTGGTCAACCCGAAAGCCGTTACTACTTGAACTGAGCACAGGACCGTGGAATTCGGTTGTCCCAGCTGATCTGTAATTGGCCCTACGTCAGTCACCATGAGAGACGTATATTGGGGTTCTTCACAGCTATAGGGACTACAAGTTTCGAGACCTTCATATAGTTGCCAACAGTAGAAATCCCATCCTACTCTTCTTCCTCCCTGTTGCTCCAGCACGCCTCCTTCAGAGAGCCACTTCTGACAGCCACATCAAGTCCGCACGACACAGGAAGAATCACTCAACAGAGCAGCATGCTAGTAGGAGGGGCGGCCAGTCAAGGCAAACGATCCTGTCTTGCAATTACGCTCCATGCAATGATGCTGACACCAGCAAGGGACACTAGGTATCATGTCTCACTCAGCTTGTCTTATCTTCTCTTCTTTCTTCTCTCTTCTTTCTTCTCTCTTCTTTCTTCTTTCTTCTTTCTTCTTTCTTCTCTCTTCTTCCTCCCATGGGTCTTAGACAAGCGACCTGGGGTCCATTGGGGGTCTGTCCGTCCTGGGGTCCATCCTGGGTAGACCGATGTTGGTGGGACAGACTGGAGTCGTTGTTGCTCCTCTTCCATCATTACTGGGTCGTCTGGGGTCGTCTGCAGAACGACCTGGGGTCCACTGGGGGTCCGTCCGTCTTGGGGTCCCCTGGGGTCCGTCCGTCTTGGGGTCCACTGGGTAGACCAATGTTGACCGACCGAGAGGGCTGTATCTCGGGGGTCCCCTGGGGTGATGGTGGTGGTGGTGATAAACGCCCCTGAGTGTGGTACACAGCAGCCGTCTCCCTCTTCTGTATGTGCGTCTCTCCTCTCTTCTGGCTCCCACCTGTGAAATGAACAGAAAGGCGACAATACGTGTTCCCAAGATGTTTGTGTGACCCTGTAGTTTGTATAGGGTTACACAGTCCTATCATACCGCTCTCCTCCTGGCAACAACTACACTTCAATTTTTAATAATCCAATTAACTCTTTAATGATATTGACTTGGTGGAACATAAAACAGTAACAGAGGAAAGTTTAGAGAAGAGAGAATAAGGTCATCACTACTTGTAATTTGTCACTAAACGAATCTCCACAATAAATATCAAAACTAATAGACAAAACACTAGCCTAACTTAACTATACCGTTCCTAATCTTACGTACTTAAATATCCATTACTCCCACCCTTAACCTACAGCCACCTACGTGACCCAGAGTGTTTTCCTAGCTTCTCCGCCGGTCAACAACTCCCAAACTGTTGCCACCCCTGTGACCAGACTATCTAACGTCGAGCGTCCCCAACGTGAAGTCTACTGACATACTAGTCCACACTAGCATGCTGTACAATACCAGTACACCTCGGGTTATTGCGTTCAAATGGAGTAAAACAGTCGATCGCAATAATCTGAGCAGAACCACCACTAAATTCTACTTAAGAACTACACCTGCCACTCCCCAACTGACCTGGAGACCAGCGGTGGCTGGGTGTCCCCGTGGGACATGCGAGGTCACCTGTCACACTCAGCTGACCTGCACTACCAACACCGCTAAGTTCCCAAATCGCCAAATCTTATTACTAACATAAATCACTACACACGCAAGTTCTGGTGAACATTCCCTGAACACCACAAAACTCACAAAATCACTAAACACAACACCAGAGAATCACCATCTCCTAGCCTGAAAAAACTCGCTAAATCGCGAAAGTAAAACACCTGTCAAGATCTCCCTGATAGCGCCTGAGCGGCAAAAGACACGTGGGACTGAACAATGTTAAAAGAACACCAATACCTTAAACATTGTTCAACACCGCTGCCATCATTGTAACGGGGGGTGGGGGAAATAGCTCTATCTTGTCCATTATTCCACCCCCCAGTTAACTAACGAGGCCGGGGGAAACAGCTCTCTCTAGTCCGTTATCCCGTCCCCAGTTAGCTAACTATTCTAGAGCACCTCCAGAGTTCCTAAGGCAGCCTCTCTCGTTCAACACCTTGTAACCTAGGTATTTGACTACCTAGGTGCTAAGACTACAAGGCGTCGTAACTGGATCAGTTACCCGAAACTCTAGAGAGAACTCTAGAATACAGAATCATTGCCACAAACGTATAAGAGAAAACGAGAGGAAAGAAATGAATAGTGAAGTAATTAGTGAGGGTTTGGGGTGAGAGGTAGGGAGGTGGGAGGAGCGAGGAGGGTCATTAGTTGAAAGTGAGAGTTTAGAGAGGGGTGGAGGGAGAGGTGTAGATAGGTAGAAGGAGAAGAGTAGATAGGTGAAGTAGAAATGCTGCCACCATCCATTCATGATCATTACATACAAGACAAGGAATGGAACTTGCCTGTATCACAAAATTCACCAAAGATGTTATCATGAGTTCATTATTAGTAGTTCCCATCTTTATCATGTACTCATTTATATCATGAATCTAGTAACCACCGAGGCTTTCTCACCTCAACTCAAAATCTCTAGGGAACAAAGTTAAACACAATTTAAATAATAAATTCATAATTATATTTCACATGAAGTATCATAATTTAGCAATTCAATTAAAATGTTCCAGTTTAATATGCAAAGTGAGTCATCATCCAAGAATTCGAGAACCCTACAACTTGACTGCCCCTGATCATCACACAACACTTGTAAACACGACCAAGTCACCTTACTGCTCAACTCACCAAGTGTCTCTGCCTATAGCTGGATAGAGAGGGGGGGGGGTCTGTAGTTGACAGAGACTCCCGCCCTGCCGGCCGACAGCCTCCCTGCTCTGCTCGTCTGCTGTTCTCTTGATTAATGCTCCTTTCTGGATAGCTCTCCGAGTTTATATTGGGGAACCTAGTAGCTAACTCCGCCCACAAATAGATAGCCTCCGGCACTACCACGCCACTCCTTAAACGTCGGTTTGTTTGAAGGCTACCAGACTACAATTAAGAGCTTAGCGGAAGCAAGGTGAAATTCTCATGATCTGACCTCAGGTCACTTGAGGTCATTAACGCTTTGAGGTGTGAGATCTCAGGCAGACAACTGGCGCCTCTCAGATCCTTGTCTGTGACTCATGTACTCTATATATATTTTAAATAAACTAACCCAAACACTTTTACAGTGTTACAGACCGAGTGCGTGGTTCCTGGTGGCACGGGAGACCGCTCTTCAATTTACCAGTGCCTCCCGCTTAGTGACGATCGCGCTTGAATTCTTTGTAAAGAATTTCATTGCTTTTATGCATTTTTGGTTTTTGAACATTGAGTAATTATTATATATCATGCCATGGGTCCCAAGAAAGGCAGTAGTAAGGTTCAACCTAAGAAAATAGCTGTGAAGCAGTAGAAGATGACCCTTCCTCATTAAGAAAATATGAGAAATATTGAAAGAACTGCAAAGTTTTGTTGAAAAATCTCACCTAGATAAAGCTGTAGCAGGCCACTGTATTGACCTTTTTAATGACAATGTGATGTCTCACTACAGACAAGTGTTAAAACGTAAGGAAAAAACAAGTGTCTTTAGACAGATTCTTAGTAAGACAAGCAAGCAGTGAGCCACAACCAGGTCCTAGTGGTATGCCTGCAAAACGTAGGAGAGAGAATGCCCCAGAGAAGTCTTGAGGTTATCTTGAGACGATTTCGGGGCTTTTTAGTGTCCCCGCGGCCCGGTCCTTGACCAGGCCTCCATCCCCAGAAAGCAGCCCGTGACAGCTGACTAACACCCAGGTACCTATTTTACTGCTAGGTAACAGGAGCATAGGGTGAAAAAAACTCTGCCCATTGTTTCTCGCCGGCGCCCGGGATCGAACCCGGGACCACAGGATCACAAGTCCAGTGTGCTGTCCGCTCGGCCGACCGGCTCCCCCTGCCTGTCATCACTGCCCGATGGTATAAAGGAAGGAGACTCCCCTTCTTAACACTAACACCTCATCTCCTCCCTCCCCCTCCTCCTCACCATCTCCATACGCCAACAAGTCATCAATAAAGGTAAGCTATAACTTGTACATACTGTACTATAGTACAAAATATTTGTGTGTATTACGTATGAAATTTATTTTGAATTAATATTTTTGGGAGTATGGAACGGATTAATTGAATTTACATTATCTTTTCAGGAAAATTTGTTCCGGGTTTTGAATTTTCGGCTTACAAACTGTCTCTGGGAACGGATTCAATTTGAAAACCAAGGTATCACTGTATTCGATCTTTCCTTCACCTTAAATAATTTTTTCACTACAATACAACAATTTAAGATGTATCAACACAAAACAGTACAATACAGAATTTACTAAAAAGCAATAAATTTAAATTCATAGTTGAATTTCTACAAACATATCTTTTATTAGGGATATAACTGAGTCAATAACTTAAGCAGTTTCAAGAAATGTCTTGAGAAAACTCAATACTCTTTACCAATGACTTGTGTGGCAAGCAATATTATGTAAAACTGATGATTGAGAACATTAAACTGTAAAAGTTTACATATTAACTTGCATACAAGCAGTCTATTATAAATCCCCCTCTGCAGACATATTTATGAAGGATGCCGCATGCATCACCCAAGTGCAAGTGCTATAAACGGTGTACATATAAAATAAAATACTATTTTATTTAGACAAACTACACAATAAACACAAAGCAGTTTTATAAAAACTATAGTTTTTATAAACTAAAAACTATAGTTTTTATAAAAACTATAGTTTTTATAAAAACTATAGTTTTTATACTGACAAAATACAGCAATTCACGGAAATACTTACATCATCCTCTTCAGAGAGCTGAATCAAGGCAAGAATATACACCAATGTTAGCATACAAAAATAACAATGATAATTAGTGCCACTAAAAATAATCTAATGTAATTCTTGCAAAAAAAAAAAAAATCTTGGGTAAGGACTTAATTCTGTAATGGCTTGTCTGTTTACATTTACACTAATTTTTTTTTAACAATAGGTTAACTGCCCCACTCAAGAGACATGCAAAAAATCCTCGTCTCTCCGGGCTGAAAGAAGAGCATACCTGGATACTAAATTATACGCAATGTAAGTTATATGTTACCGCAAGTCTCACACATTAATATTCGAGCCTGGTTCATATAGTTCTAAAAATTTACCTCAATTATTTCTTCTGATCCATCTTCATCATACGTCTCCTCATTTTCACATTCTTCTTCTTCTTCATCTTCTTCTGTGTTTCTGTCGTGTTTCATCTGAATTTAAACAAATACATCTTGTTACAATACTGTCTCTACAAACATACTCTATACATAACGCACAGCATATCACATACTCTATACATACCAAACGGCATCTCACATACTCTATACATAACGAACAGCATCTCACATACTCTATACATACCGAACAGCATATTACATACTCTATACATACCAAACAGCATATCACATACTCTATACATACCGAACAGCATATCACATACTCTATACATAACAAACAGCATATCACATACTCTATGCTATGCCGTACATTACATACTTAACTGGTTAATAAAATCAGAATGTTCAAAACTTGCCTGTGATCTCAGCACCAGATACTATACAACATTTAATTACAAGTTGCTCTTCAGAGCTAGGACCCTCTTCCTTGCTCCCAGAGCCTGAGTCTGGTGGCCTATCTATGATACAAATTATTCACCATGTTCTAGGTGACAATTCACTATAAGATCTTGTAAACAATGTTTGAGTGTTCATTCATAGCCTGGTCTAAGGACTTTTCTGATGATTGCCTCATCATTGAGGCTCTGTCTTTGTAACCTTCATGCCCACATACTCATGACAGCCAAGTTGATTCATAAACTCCAGCAATAACTTGCCTGTTATCTAAAGTTATCTAAAGTTATTTAAAGTTTACACTGTTGTTCCAGCAATATGTTTTATATTTAATGGCAGATGAGTTGAAGAGTTGTAGACCTCTAATGTTTACACTGTGCTCTCTAATTGGGTTCAAGTTTCTCATGCCCAAGTCTGCCTGCCAAAATGTCCCCAGAAATCCCATCCAATAATCATTCCAAACAAGGAGCTTGAAAAGAAATATTTGTCTAAAAGTGAGGTCAGTAGCACTCCTGGTTGCAATTCTTTTAACCATGTCGTGGCATAGTCGACTAAGGCGCATCTGGGATCATCCCGAGCGTAAGTTCGAACCCTCATCACAGCCCTTGGTTGTTCATTTGATGCATCTGGTTGATACCTGGTTGATGGGGTTTTGGGAGTTCTTCTACTCCCCAAGCCCGGCCCGAGGCCAGACTTGACTGGTGAGAGTTTGGTCCACCAGGCTGTTGCTTGGAGCGGCCCTCAGGCCCACATACCCACCACAGCCCGGTTGGTCCAGCATTCCTTGGAGGAATAACATCACGCTATTGTGATTTCTGAATAAAGCAATAGTTGTTTGTATCAAGTAATATTGTACTGACTTACAATCATTTGACTAGTGGTGGAACAGGAGCCATTAGTTTCACTCCCGTCTTCATCATCTTCATCCTCGGGGATTTCCTCGTAAACAACTTCTTGAACAATGAGTTTTTTTCTGAAATAGAAACAATGCTCATTTAACTGAAGTCTCCGTCTCATTTGTTTTGTATGAGAGGTTATGTACAGTAGTGAGACTATTGTAATCAACTGACAAGATATAGTTTGGGGAGGACTAAATCATTGAGCACATTGTAGTCTAACCATTTTCTCTCAAAGCTCCACCCCATCAAAGTGTAAAACAGGATAATAATAATGCATGTGTGTACAGTACGTATGTACGGGTTCCTACCACAGAATAATTACAATTTAACCATCAAAATTTTAAACAAATATTTCCAAAATAATCTCACCAAGAGTTGGCTGACCAGAGCCAAATCTGACCTGCTAATTTTTCAACACTACTTACCTACAGGAAGCCAGTGTGGTCAGCATAAGACATCATTATAAAAACCCATTAGGAAATGTAGATGTTTATCTCTCAGAATGTTTGGTAATATGTTTATTGTTTGTGATGTGTGTATATGCATGTATTAACACGATGTACTGAACGGGGTGAGAATAGCTTGAGCTACCTCATCCCTTTGTGGATTTTACCTCAACAAACTTATTTCAATTTCAAGACCCATTTAAATTATGACACAAGCCTCTATACAGAGGCACTTGGTTCCTTTTGTAAAACAAAAAACCTCTGCAGCACAAACCAAGTCACATCATGTTGGTAGAAAGAAGACTGCAAGGACTCAAGGTCAAATCTATGTCACTGGTCCGCCATACTAGCACAGGTAGATCTGGAATTGTATCAGGTCATTTGGCCAGAAGATGAGGCAACAAAGGTTGAGGTGACTACAGATGCACAAGCAGAATCACATGGCACAAAAAGCACATCAGCTTTCTGAGAACCATATGCAGCTGCATGGCTGAAGGAGAGAGCAAAGAACCTCTTTGCCTCTGAAGGAAAGAACCTCTGAAGGAACCTCCACATGTTCAAGTGGAGAAAGAACCTCTGAAGGAACCTCCACATGTTCAAGTGGAGAAAGAACCTCTGAAGGAACCTCCACATGTTCAAGTGGAGAAAGAACCCCTGAAGGAAAGAGCAAAGAACCTCTTTGCCTCTGAAGGAACCTCCACATGTTCATGTGGAGAAAGAACCTCTGAAGGAAAGAGCAAAGAAATATGTGGGAAATATGTGGGTTCATGTGGAGAGAATCTATAGTCATAGAGAAAGTGACCTAGATGAACCCCACCTTTAAGAAATGCACCACTGACAAGTTGAGTAAAGATGCGACTGCCATACTTCTTGGCAGTCCATCTTTACTCAACTTGTAAAGATGGACTGCCAAGAAGTCCATCTTTACAAAATGGACTTCTTGAATTTGAACTTCCAACAATTTCCAACTGACATATAAGAAAAACATTTTGGATGCATTATATTCATGCAAGGAAATCACATAGGAAATATGTGGGTTCATGTGGAGAGAATCCATAGTCACAGAGAAAGTGACCTAGATGAACCCCCCACCTTTAAGAAATGCACCACTGACAAGTTGAGTAAAGATGGACTGCCAAGAAGTCTTGAGGTTATCTTGAGGTTATCTTGAGATGATTTCGGGGCTTTAGTGTCCCCGCGGCCCGGTCCTCGACCAGGCCTCCACCCCCAGGAAGCAGCCCGTGACAGCTGACTAACACCCAGGTACCTATTTACTGCTAGGTAACAGGGGCATAGGGTGAAAGAAACTCTGCCCATTGTTTCTCGCCGGCACCCGGGATCGAACCCGGGACCACACAATCACAGTCCAGCGTGCTGTCCGCTCAGCCGACCAGCTCCATCTTTACAAGATGGACTTCTTGGCAGATCATCTTGAATTTCACTGCCAGCCACAAACACACTAACCCGAGCACATCAATTTTGACAAGTGCAAGAGTTGGAGGCCAACAGCCTTCACTTTCATGATCTAGACTAAGAAGAAACCCCAACTGTTATTTCTAAACAACAGAATTAGTTATGCAGTGAAATGAAGGACCATGGCTTCTGGCAGAGAATGGATTGCTGAACACATGTCACATACAATACTAACCACATAAGGTTTGAAGAGGGCTGCAGCTGGGATTTCAAGAGAAAACAAGAAGCCAAACTGTTAACCAAACCACACACTAGAAAGTGAAGGGACGACGACATTTCGGTTCGTCCTGGACCATTCTCAAGTCGGTTGTGATTCGATTCGAGTCGATTCACAATCGACTTAATAATGGTCCAAGATGGACCGAAACGTTGTCGTCCCTTCACTTTATAGTGTGTGGCTTGGTCAACATATTTCAGCCACATTATTGTGACTCCTCGTCTGCACAAGAAGCCAAACTCACTCACAACACACAGTTCCTGGCTAGAAAGCACGGCTGAATGCTAGATGCTCAAATGAGAAAGCCATTAAGGTTAATCAACACCAACACTTGGATGTCCCAGAGCTGATACTTCCATATCCCCATTATAATCAACCTAATAAAGGCTTCCCTTGCCTTAGAGTTGTTTGAAACTATGATGTGATAAAATTCACTCATTATTACGTAAGAATTAGTGTATACATAATGTCATAAAGTATCTAACATTGCAAATCGTTAAAATATTTGATTAATATATGCAGTACAGTACAGTACCATACCATGCAGTAATCTGTTTTCATGTGCCTATCTTTCTGGGTGTCTTTCCTTGGATGGTAGCAAAGATGATAAACTTTAAATGAAAAGTGTTCATATACCATCACTTCCTGTGCCTCTCTGAGGGGGGCCAGGTTCTGGCTCATGGTCCCTGGTAGGCCAATAGAACTCAGCAACTGATGGCACCTAGTGGTGTATAATTACCTAAGTGTAGTTACAGGATGAGAGCTACGCTTGTGGTGTCCCGTCTTCCCAGTACTCTTTGTCGTATAACACTTTGAAAGATTAAGTGTGGCACTTAATCGGTGTAATAACTTCAGAGAGCTGACAGGGCTCCCCCCCCCACCAGAAATGCAAAATGTAATCTAAAACAATGGTTAATGAAAACAGTGTTTAACTTAGCTTCAAAATAAGCCCAATATGAAGGGCCTACCTCAATTAGAAGCAAAGTTATGATATTTTGTTGTTGAGCTTGTAAGCAAAAGTTGTACAGGTATTTTTATCACACTGGCAACCCTCCTGTATCATGCATCACTGGTGGCTAAGATTTTGCATACGTTACTTCACGTATCTAACATCCTACCAAATTTGAAGTAAATCTGAGATGGTCAGGTTGAGAATTGTGATAATTTGGCACGGAATGACCCACAGTTTTTAAGGCACTGTTCATTTTTCCTTATCTACCGAGGCAGCTTTTACACATTCCACACATCTCAATCTGAACTGTGAGCAAGAGCCAATATCATAGCAAAACTATAGTTTCAAAAAGTAAATGAAGCAACTTTTATTAAAAGATTATAATTACAAATAGAAACCTCTCCTCTCAAGGTGGCAGTCTGATTAATAAAACAATAAAATATAATTTACACTAGGGGCCAGATTCACGAAAGCACTTAAGCAAACACTTACGAACCTGTACATCTTTTCTCAATCTTTGGCGGTTTTGTTTACAATTATTAAACAGTTAATGAGCTCCGAAGCACCAGGAGGCTGTTTATAACAAAAACAAGAGAGGAATGGGAAGTTTTCATGCTTGTAAACTGTTTAATAAATGTAACCAAAGCCGTTAAAGATTGAGGAAAGATGTACACATTCGTAAGTGCTTGCATAAGTTCTTTCGTGAATCTGGCCCTAGGAGTTTACCTTATTCTAACGTTCTTTTTGGCTGGTGGGCTGAAGGTACTTGATGGTGGACAAATAAATCCATCTGGCTCAGCATTCATTATGGTAGGACCAGAGCCTGACTTCTTAGAAGGGGGTGGGATCATCATCATTTCCTCTCCAATAAGCTGTAATTCTACATCGACTAAATCGTCAGCATCTTCTGATGGCAGAACTCTCTTAGGTCTCCCTCGGCCTCTGCCACGGCTTTGGAAATATTGTCTGAAAAACAAAATCTATTAAGCGACCAAAACACAAGAGAGGGCTGCCACACCCAGCCAGCCCTCCCTCACTCCTTCAACACCTAACTCACAAACATTCTCCTCCCACAATACTGTTTGTGGTTTTATTACACTATATACACATGTTATATATAAGTATCTACATGTTTTATTCACCATAACTATACAAATAAGCTGGTATGATGTCCAAACAGCATAGTGGCCACCATACACTTGAATGGTGGCTAATACACTGCATGACAAGTCACAAAGCAGCCAGTCAATGAAGCTACCTCCCTCGCCACAATGGCTTCTCCTAACATACTCCTTTTGCTGTTATTACACTCTATATACATGTTATATATAAGTATCTACAATTGTGTTCACCAAAGTGAACCACTAAGTCGGTATGGTGAGTCCCAAAAAACAAAAGTGGGCCGCCACAACCAGCCAGCCCTCCCTCATTCCAACACCTAACTCGCCAATATTACTCCTCCCACAATACTGTTTGTGGTTTTATTACACTATATACACACGTTATATATAAGTATCTACATGTTTTATTCACCATAACTGTACAACTAAGCAGGTTGCTGAGAGACGACGCTACCTACCTCCCTCCCTACTCCTCCTCCTGCCACCGTACTACGCACATCATTAATTCTCACCACGATCCTGCTATTATCAGAATCCTGATCACTAAATTCTGTAAATGAATAATTTTCCACAAGTTTATTTTATAAAGAAACATGGGAAGTAATTTGAAGATTCTTAGATGGACAAAATAATGACAAAATAAATAATGACAGTGTGCTGTTGCTAGTGCTGAGAACATCTTGAACAGCATTGATTCACTGATATCTGAACATTGTACAAAGTCTATCACAATCTGTAATGCTACTGTAATGTAGTAGCTCTTCTGTAATGCTATCATTGCTAAATAATACCAGTTACATATATATTTTGACTTTTTTAGGCAATGCTGTGGTCACAGGCTGAACAGCAGTGCTGTTAGCTCATGCTATATGCACCAGCAGTGCTGTTAGCTCGTGCTGCGTGCACCAGCAGTGCTGTTAGCTCATGCTATATGCACCAGCAGTGCTGTTAGCTCGTGCTGCGTGCACCAGCAGTGCTGTTAGCTCATGCTATATGCACCAGCAGTGCTGTTAGCTCGTGCTGCGTGCACCAGCAGTGCTGTTAGCTCATGCTATATGCACCAGCAGTGCTGTTAGCTCGTGCTGCGTGCACCAGCAGTGCTGTTAGCTCATGCTATATGCACCAGCAGTGCTGTTAGCTCGTGCTGCGTGCACCAGCAGTGCTGTTAGCTCATGCTATATGCACCAGCAGTGCTGTTAGCTCGTGCTGCGTGCACCAGCAGTGCTGTTAGCTCATGCTATATGCACCAGCAGTGCTGTTAGCTCGTGCTGCGTGCACCAGCAGTGCTGTTAGCTCATGCTATATGCACCAGCAGTGCTGTTAGCTCGTGCTGCGTGCACCAGCAGTGCTGTTAGCTCATGCTATATGCACCAGCAGTGCTGTTAGCTCGTGCTGCGTGCACCAGCAGTGCTGTTAGCTCATGCTATATGCACCAGCAGTGCTGTTAGCTCGTGCTGCGTGCACCAGCAGTGCTGTTAGCTCATGCTATATGCACCAGCAGTGCTGTTAGCTCGTGCTGCGTGCACCAGCAGTGCTGTTAGCTCATGCTATATGCACCAGCCTTGGTTGTTCACTCAGTACTAAGGCTCTCACACCTGGGAATGTTGCCCATAATTTTCTTTTTAAATGGTGCCTGTTTACAAGAGCCCTGAGGAAGCTGATGCGAACTCTGTGTAGCCATGGGAGTTTTAAATGCTATGCTATACCTACAAGAGCTCCGAGGCGCAGTGCGCACCACCCATCGAGCCTCAAGGCGTGTTGCACAATGTAGTGGTTAAGGTTAGGTTAGGTTTCGTTTAGGTCGGTTAACTACCCAGTTAGGTTTCCACTACATCTAGGTTCTCTCTAATTGTGCCTCCTCTCCAAATTAGGTTAGGTTAGGCACTGATTTCTAGTTCAGTTTCGAATCTTCTTTTGAACCAGCTCTTACAAGGGGGTCCTTAAGATTCTTCCCTCTCTTCCAGGCTATCATAGGTGGGAGCAATGGGAATGCTGTCCAAGCTGGATGTTCACCATAGGTCTCCTTCAGCCAAACCCATAGCCTTTTCAGTGTGCCCACAAAGAAGCATGCCATCTACACTCAAATTGTTATTTGAAATATGTATACTGCATAGTAATAGTCAAACATCAGTAGAAGTAGTACTGTAGTGAAAATAAATAACCAAATAGCAAATAAAATCTTTTAAAAAGAGCATTTGACTATCCAGGGGATAGATGCAACACATCAACAGCTAAGGTAAAAATTAATTTTATATATATATATATATATATATATATATATATATATATATATATATATATATATATATATATATATATATATATATATATATATATATATATATATATATATATGTCGTACCTAGTAGCCAGAATGCACTTCTCGGCCTACTATGCAAGGCCCGATTTGCCTTATAAGCCAAGTTTTCATGAATTAATTGTTTTCCGACTACATAACCTACCTAACCTAACCTAACCTAACTTTTTCTGTCACCTAACCTAACCTAACCTATTAAGATAGGTTAGGTTAGGTTAGGTAGGGTTGGTTAGGTTCGGTCATATATCTACGATAATTTTAGCTCCAATAAAAAAAAATTGACCTTATACATAATGAAATGGGTAGCTTTATCATTTCATAAGAAAAAAATTAGAGAAAAAATATTAATTCATGAAAACTTGGCTTATTAGGCAAATCGGGCCTTGCATAGTAGGCTGAGAAGTGCGTTCTGGCTACTAGGTACGACATATATATATATATATATATATATATATATATATATATATATATTAGTATATTTTGGTAGCAGTCTTTCCTGTAGACATATATTATTAAATATGACCGAAAAAGTAAGATTAATAATTCTAACACGAATTTTCTCAATCTTTCGTACATTATGCTTCACTGTTGGAGGTAAATCAAAAATCACTTCTCCAAAATTCATTTTTATTTCTAGTCTGACGCGACACGGGCGCGTTTCGTAAAACTTATTACATTTTCAAAGACTTCACAAATACACAACTGATTAGAACTTGCGTTTCCCTGATTTTATATCTACATTTGAGTGAGGTGGGAAGGGTGATGTGGCATTACATTTGAGTGAGGTGGGAAGGATGATGTGGCATTAACACAAGACAGAACACTAGAGGATATTAATAGGGTATTAAAAGTATCAACACAAGACAGAACAGAAACAATGGGTATTGAATAGAAGTGTTTGTAGAAAGCCTATTGGTCCATATTTCTTGATGCTTCTATATTGGAGCGGAGTCTTGAGGTGGGTAGAATATAGTTGTGCAATAATTGGCTGTTGATTGCTGGTGTTGACTTCTTGATGTGTAGTGCCTCGCAAACGTCAAGCCGCCTGCTATCGCTGTATCTATCGATGATTTCTGTGTTGTTTACTAGGATTTCTCTGGCGATGGTTTGGTTATGGGAAGAGATTATATGTTCCTTAATGGAGCCCTGTTGTTTATGCATCGTTAAACGCCTAGAAAGAGATGTTGTTGTCTTGCCTATATACTGGGTTTTTTGGAGCTTACAGTCCCCAAGTGGGCATTTGAAGGCATAGACGACGTTAGTCTCTTTTAAAGCGTTCTGTTTCGTGTCTGGAGAGTTTCTCATGAGTAGGCTGGCCGTTTTTCTGGTTTTATAGTAAATCGTCAGTTGTATCCTCTGATTTTTGTCTGTAGGGATAACGTTTCTATTAACAATATCTTTCAGGACCCTTTCCTCTGTTTTATGAGCTGTGGAAAAGAAGTTCCTGTAAAATAGTCTAATAGGGGGTATAGGTGTTGTGTTAGTTGTCTCTTCGGAGGTTGCATGGCTTTTCACTTTCCTTCTTATGATGTCTTCGATGAAACCATTGGAGAAGCCGTTATTGACTAGAACCTGCCTTACCCTACAGAGTTCTTCGTCGACTTGCTTCCATTCTGAGCTGTGGCTGAGAGCACGGTCGACGTATGCGTTAACAACACTCCTCTTGTACCTGTCAGGGCAGTCGCTGTTGGCATTTAGGCACATTCCTATGTTTGTTTCCTTTGTGTAGACTGCAGTGTGGAAACCTCCGCCCTTTTCCATGACTGTTACATCTAGAAAAGGCAGCTTCCCATCCTTTTCCGTCTCGTAAGTGAAACGCAGTACGGAACTCTGCTCAAATGCCTCCTTCAGCTCCTGCAGATGTCTGACATCAGGTACCTGTGTAAAAATGTCGTCAACATACCTGCAGTATATGGCCGGTTTCAAGTTCATGTCGACTAAGACTTTTTGCTCGATGGTACCCATGTAGAAGTTTGCAAACAGGACACCTAGGGGAGAACCCATGGCGACCCCATCTACTTGCTTATACATGTGCCCATCCGGGCTCAAGAAGGGTGCCTCTTTAGTACAAGCTTGGAGTAGTTTCCTCAGAATATGGATGGGCACATGTATAAGCAAGTAGATGGGGTCGCCATGGGTTCTCCCCTAGGTGTCCTGTTTGCAAACTTCTACATGGGTACCATCGAGCAAAAAGTCTTAGTCGACATGAACTTGAAACCGGCCATATACTGCAGGTATGTTGACGACATTTTTACACAGGTACCTGATGTCAGACATCTGCAGGAGCTGAAGGAGGCATTTGAGCAGAGTTCCGTACTGCGTTTCACTTACGAGACGGAAAAGGATGGGAAGCTGCCTTTTCTAGATGTAACAGTCATGGAAAAGGGCGGAGGTTTCCACACTGCAGTCTACACAAAGGAAACAAACATAGGAATGTGCCTAAATGCCAACAGCGACTGCCCTGACAGGTACAAGAGGAGTGTTGTTAACGCATACGTCGACCGTGCTCTCAGCCACAGCTCAGAATGGAAGCAAGTCGACGAAGAACTCTGTAGGGTAAGGCAGGTTCTAGTCAATAACGGCTTCTCCAATGGTTTCATCGAAGACATCATAAGAAGGAAAGTGAAAAGCCATGCAACCTCCGAAGAGACAACTAACACAACACCTATACCCCCTATTAGACTATTTTACAGGAACTTCTTTTCCACAGCTCATAAAACAGAGGAAAGGGTCCTGAAAGATATTGTTAATAGAAACGTTATCCCTACAGACAAAAATCAGAGGATACAACTGACGATTTACTATAAAACCAGAAAAACGGCCAGCCTACTCATGAGAAACTCTCCAGACACGAAACAGAACGCTTTAAAAGAGACTAACGTCGTCTATGCCTTCAAATGCCCACTTGGGGACTGTAAGCTCCAAAAAACCCAGTATATAGGCAAGACAACAACATCTCTTTCTAGGCGTTTAACGATGCATAAACAACAGGGCTCCATTAAGGAACATATAATCTCTTCCCATAACCAAACCATCGCCAGAGAAATCCTAGTAAACAACACAGAAATCATCGATAGATACAGCGATAGCAGGCGGCTTGACGTTTGCGAGGCACTACACATCAAGAAGTCAACACCAGCAATCAACAGCCAATTATTGCACAACTATATTCTACCCACCTCAAGACTCCGCTCCAATATAGAAGCATCAAGAAATATGGACCAATAGGCTTTCTACAAACACTTCTATTCAATACCCATTGTTTCTGTTCTGTCTTGTGTTGATACTTTTAATACCCTATTAATATCCTCTAGTGTTCTGTCTTGTGTTAATGCCACATCATCCTTCCCACCTCACTCAAATGTAATGCCACATCACCCTTCCCACCTCACTCAAATGTAGATATAAAATCAGGGAAACGCAAGTTCTAATCAGTTGTGTATTTGTGAAGTCTTTGAAAATGTAATAAGTTTTACGAAACGCGCCCGTGTCGCGTCAGACTAGAAATAAAAATGAATTTTGGAGAAGTGATTTTTGATTTACCTCCAACAGTGAAGCATAATGTACGAAAGATTGAGAAAATTCGTGTTAGAATTATTAATATTACTTTTTCGGTCATATTTAATAATATATATATATATATATATTAATCCTTTTATGTGACATGGTATCAATGTGTGTGTGCAAATACATATTCTATCATTTGTGCTAACAAAAATAATAAATCTGGATATTATGATGTCCATATCAACTAAATGGGTTATGTTTCAAATAATTTGTAAATATGGGATTCTATTGTACATACTATCTAAAGTCCAATGATATAGTTTCCAAATGTTGTGGACAGGAAGCCTATTACGTTTATTGAGTTCCCTATCCAAGGAAGAGTCCACCTGAAGGTCACAAAACCAGTTACTATCAAAATCAAACTCATCAAAATCAAACTCATCAAAATCAAACTTATCAAAATCAAACTTATCAAAATCAAACTTATCAAAATCAAACTTATCATAATCAAACTTATCACAATCAAACTTATCACAATCAAACTTATCAAAATCAAACTTATCAAAATCAAACTACGATTAACTACGTGGAGCATCATATACGTGCACTGCATAATGTCAATGTTAATAACATATGGGACTAATATTAAAACAAATTGTAGCAATAACTGAATGTATAACAGTCATGTGTTTTACATGTTTAATAAAAAATCTTTTTTTAAATGGTGTCTGTTTACAAGAGCCCTGAGGAAGCTGATGCAAAACCTGTCTAGCCGTAGCTGTGTAAAGCTTAACGTTGCGCAACGTGCCTTGAGGCTCTCGATGGGTGGTGCGCAATGCGCCTCAGAGCTCTCATAGGTATAGCATAGCATTTAAAACTCAGACTAGTTACTAATTAGTAAAATGAATGCAGACATCACTGATGTATCATAGACTTTTCTAATAGAAGACTTAGTATGCATAGAAGAGGGTCTAAGGCTCTTACCTGATACGTTGAGCCTTTTTAACCGGTGAGGGACAATACATATCTTCTGGTTCGGACTTAATGTACACTGCATTGTCAATTGGTTCTTCTTTGATCTGCACAAACTCGTGTATACCCCGACCTCTCGGACGTCCTCTGCCCCTTCCTCTCGACCCACTTGGCCTTCCACGACCTCTACGTCTAGTGGGCAACTCTTTGTGCATCTCTGTTCAATGAAGTCAAGCTACATGTATAATCCCAAACCATAACAATGATTACACTTAACAACCAGCAAACTGATGTTGTAAAAAACAGATGCTCTCAAATATACACTGTAAATTTGTCAAGGCTTCACATAATAGTCAAACATTCTGAAATCTAATAATACAACATTAAGTAGTGTACTAACGATTTAGTACTTTATACAGAACTGGATACTTTTTGAACTTATGTTAAAAAACTTAAGTGAAATTGTCTGCATAGGAAAGAACAGACAGATAGTAATGTGGAGCCTCGCTCAATCATTCCGGGACTCATAGTAGTATTGTGTCCACTCTCATCATCCTGTGTCCCATCTTGAGGTTATCTTGAGATGATTTCGGGGCTTTTAGTGTCCCTGCGGCCCGGTCCTCAACCAGGTCTCCACCCCCAGGAAGCAGCCCGTGACAGCTGACTAACACCCAGGTACCTACTTTACTGCTAGGTAACAGGGGCATAGGGTGAAAGAAACTCTGCCCATTGTTTCTCGCCGGCACCTGGAATCGAACCCAGGACCACAGGATCACGAGTCCAGCATGCTGTCCGCTCGGCCGACCGGCTCCCATGGTGAAAAGGAACTTTTCAAATGATCGTGTCACCTACCTGGGAATGGAAGACAGGGACGATAAAGTTAAATCCACCACAAAAAAAAAGGAGACAGCTTGCTATGAAACCAGAGAGCAAAATAAATCAAACCCACAGCTCTACTGAGAAATAACTGAAAACACAAGAACACCAGTCATTTATCTCCTAACTACTCACTATGACCATCGCTAGATTGCAACACCACCACCACAACAGTGTCAGAAAAACCAGTCAACTTCACTCAGTGCCCAAGCCACCCAAACATCCACAGAAAGTCGGAACTTTAAAGGCAGGAACGGGAGCAATCGGGGAGCCTTTCTGAGCAAAGCTACTAGTTACCTCACAAAACCAGCTCACAAAAGATACATTCCCAGAAGGGAAAACCCCAACATCAAGGCAACCAAGCAACCAAGGGAAAGGCCATCCCTGAAGATGGGCCAACAAGCTTACCTGAAGGAAAATAGGAAGCACCAGAAAGGAAAATAGGAAACACCAGAAAGAAACATTAAAACCAGAAACAAAGACCATAAAATACCCTAACAGGGCACAGAAGGATTAGCCCCCCATGCAAAACAGTCAGACTCCCATGAACTGAGAAACATGTAAAAAAAAAAAAAAAAAAAAAAAAAAAAAAAAAAAAAAAAAAAAAAAAAAAAAAAAGAGCGTTGAATGTAATGAAACGCCATTTTCTGGACGAAGCCCTGGAGGCTCCCTGAAGCCATCTGAGCTGATATGTGCTGTATTAGTTTGGGTCATCAGTCACTTGGAGTTCTTATGCCTATCGAGAACCAGAGCCAGAACCTGGTACCCTCAGAGGAGCAGGGAGCAATGGCATACGACAATTTTTCAATTAAAGTGTTGTATTCCGCCATCGACCAGAGTGAGCATCCAGAAAGATAGGCGAGCCAATATTTATTTATTTATTTATTTATTTATTTATTTATTTATTTATTTATATATACACAAGTTCTTACATTTTGATACCGCCAGTAGCACGCATAGCATTTCGGGCAGGTTCTTAATCCTAATATTCCTGGGAATACGACCTGCTAAATCGTCTAACAACTAGGTACAGTACCTATTTTATTGTTGGGTAAACCGAGGATACAGTTAAAGATTGACATCCAGTAAATCCTCTCTGGCCACCCTTCCCTGATAGGATTCTAAGTGAGTTAGGACTTGGAGCAACAGCGGGACTAGGGGGAAAGAGGTACAGAAAACTCCACATCGACCAGTCCTGAGAAAACCATCTACCGCGACCGCCTCACAGTCGGGACACAACACCACTAACAAAAGGGAGACGCCGAAACCATGCTGACATGAAGAGCTCCACCTCCGGTCGGCCATACGTCTGATAAAGCCAATGGAAAAATTGTGGCGTTGCCCATCCACTTCGTGGAAAGAGGAATGATACTTATGGAGCACCTAGGGAAGGTCGCCCAAGATGCATGCAGCACCCATACTCTAAGACACCTGGCCACCACACATACACAGCTGAAACAGCCACACAGGGCAAAAATCCCGAACAGGAACTTGAAGCCAGAGATGACTGATCTGACCGCCAGCACATCAGTTCAAGAACTGGGGTGGTGGGCCCAGGTGAACCGGCCCCTACTAACGAGCGGGAGTGCTAGTTGGATGGTTATCTTGAGATGATTTTAGGGCTTAGTGTTGGATGAAGTGTTTCTTGTGTGTTTTCTTTCTTGGGGAGTTCTTTTGCTCTTTTTGGACTTGGTTGCAATTTTTACCAGATTGTGGTCTGTTTTGTTTCGCCTACCTTTCTGGGTCCTTCCCATAGTCGATGGCAATTATGACAAACAGTACTGTACTGTAAATGTAAAGTGCTCATAGGCCATTGCCCCCCTGTGCCTCTGTGAAGGGGCCAGGTTCTGGCTCATGGTTCCTGGTAGGCATAAGAACTCCTATGACTGATGATGAACCCAAACTAATATAGCACTCGTCAGTTCAGATAGGGAGCCTCTGGCATTCACCACAAAAAAGGGCCAATAATTTGGAAATCCAGATTGGGTCTGGAATGATATGATTAGATTTTCAAGGGTGTACTGAATATCTGATAAAGAAAATGATAAATTGTAAAATTACTATATCAAGGTATCTATAAACCAAAACACTAGATAATCTGTACATTGCTTGGCACAAGTCATTTCAGGGTAAAGATATTCCGTTGCACAATATTGTACTGGTATATGTAATGTGAGAACAAATATAAATTTCTCACCTGGCATATTTTGATGCATCTGCATGTGATCATTGAGAAGAGAAACCTTGTTGAACTCCTTCTCACACATAAAACACACGAAGATACTTCCGTCCTCCATCTCATCGTTTTCTACTATAATCTCAGTCCCTTTTTTTGCCATTCCCTAGAACAGAAATATGAAGAATATTAAATTATTTATCTATGTTGTTTATATTATTACACTCTGATTATTAGTGCCAAACATTCTTTAAAACATTTGTTCCAATACTAATTACATATCAAAACACAACTAGAAACATAAAAACTATGGCAATATATAGAGCAAATATAATATACATTAGAACTGCCAAGGATTAACGCAGAAGACCTGAATTGAAGAATTCCTTCACTGTTGCCCACTGGCTTGATAGTTTATGTCATAAGGCATTTTCTTACTGTATGGTACTGTACTATAAAATCTGAATATGGAGTCAAAGACAAATTTATATAATTAAAAAAACCATGCGCATATACAGTAACCCAACTGAATTTCCTTTGGATTTTATATTACCACAATACAGTATTTATACCCAGTACTGGTACATTTATTGTATACAGTATATACAATAGAACCCAGAAAATCTGAACAGTAATAAATCAGAAGCCGCAAAGATTTGGAAAGTTTACTACATTGCTGAGTGAGAAGAAAGAGTGGCTATCTTGAGGTTATCTTGAGATGATTTCGGGGTTTTTAGTGTCCCCGCGGCCCGGTCCTCGACCAGGCCTCCACCCCCAGGAAGCAGCCCATGACAGCTGACTAACACCCAGGTACCTATTTTACTGCTAGGTAACAGGGGCATAGGGTGAAAAAAACTCTGCCCACTGTTCCTCGCCGGCGCCTGGGATCGAACCCGGGACCACAGGATCACAAGTCCCGCGTGCTGTCCGCTCGGCCGACCAGCTCCCCTGCAAGCAAGAGTTTTGTGCTGTTGTCACTATGTGGAAGCACATACCTGGTACAATACTGGATTCTGTATGCGCTTTTTAAAGTCACAAAAATACTGTTCTCATTATCGAGGATGGGAAGCCTGGTAGTATTATTGAGGTTACCATAGGTTCAACAACCTACCTTTTCCCAGTAAGCAACCCACAACAATTGCCTAATGTTTGGTTATCTATTTACTACTAGGTAAACAGAGCCATCAGGTGTAAGAAAATCTTTCCAAAAGTCTCCATTATGCACAGGAATCGAACGCAGAACTTGTAGATTGCGAGCTGCCTGTGCCTTAAATCAAACAATACCACCTAGAGTATGACTTAATCAACATAGAAGTGCTCTGCAAATCAAGGGTTCCCATGTGTAATGACCTTCCTAATCACATCAAAGACTGTCCTTCTCTCAACCAGTTTAAGAAACTAAGGACTACCTAATCAACTCTATATAACCTAAATAACCCAAGTTTTGCCATTATTGAACATTATTTACTGAACCTGTACAGCTACTGATATCCACTGTGTAAACATTTAATAACAAATGTATTCATTCTGTTTATTCTGTGAAAATTACTAATCTATTCTTCTATTGCAATTTTTCCTATGACATAAAAATGTTCATTTTATTCTTATTTCTTTAATTCAATTCCTTATTGTTTTTTATCTCATTTAGGTGTAAGTTTTAAATTTTTAGTTTTCTTCCACATTATGCCCATAACTGCATATTTCTGTATTTAGGCATTGTAATTTGCCTTACCTAGGAATCTTGCAATCTTCTTGTTTCTTTTGTACAGTATGTACTTTTGCTTAACCCCTGGACAGAGGCAACGGAGGCTATGGTTATACCTGCCTGTGTGAAAAAATAAAAATAATAATTACAAAATTATTAATTTGTATGCAAAATGAAAAACATGAAAAATGTGAATACTGTATTTATCGTTTCACTGGGCGGAGGCACTCTGGAAGGTGAACAAATCCACAAGGGCCGTGACGAGAATTCGAACCTGCGTCCGGGAGCATCCCATCCCATGGAAGGTTGCCTAGTAGCTGTTTCCCCTCCTGTCAACGCCCAGTCCCCGACTTTGCTGGCGCTTCCTGTTTCATCTGCGGGTATTTCACTGATCGTTTCTCGCTTGTTTATCTTTATTTACATCCACAGAGAGATATTATATCCATATTTGCATCATAAATGTAAAACCCAGATAATAATTGCTTAAATCGTCGTATGACGATGACCGCATTTCCCTACATTCATAACGATAACCGCACTGACCTAGTACACTTAACCATGACGTGCTAGCAGGATATTTTTCATGGGTCAATGTAAACTCCATTACATCCACAGAGAGCTATTATATCTATATTTGCACCATACCTGTAAAACCCAGACGATAATTGTTTAAATTGTCATATGATGATAACTGCATTATCCTGAGAAATCAACGTATGATGATAACTGCTGTCCAACAGTTAAATAAAAATTATCATTATTATTAATAAACACACAGAAATTACACTAATGTGATATATATCAGAGAAAATCCACTAGGACTGCGAGGTGGGCGTGAACCTACGACCCCGGCACTGCCAGTCGCATACTCTACCACTGGACCACCGCCCACTTGCAAAAGTCAACGGTGGTTTACTTTTACAAGTCAGCGGTGGTCCAGTGGTAGAGTATGTGACTGGCAATGCTGGGGTCGTACGTTTGCGCCACCTCACAGCCCCAGTGGATTTTCTCATTATTATTATTATTATTATTAATATAGCATATTTTTAGAGAGAAAAGATATTTCAGTACAAAAAGTCAATAATTATTTATCAGGTTCAGGTGCCTCATGTCTCTCAATGAAACGAAAACAAAATAATGTTAGTACTTTGTTAATTTTTAAAGATATATAACAAATGTTTCCTTCATTTGGTAAGAACTAATAGATGATTGCAAACCAAACAACAATTATTACCAAATGTTACAATGCAAATGTTACAATAATGGAAGGAAATGGAGTATACCATTGAATGCTGCAAACATTTGACAGATACACACAGAAAAATCTCATTGTCAACTGTCATAACATTTGCTACCATCTTGATTAAGAAAACTATCTTAAATTTAACAAATCTTTTCGTAATCAAATTCTTCAGGTAATTAGCTGGACATGGTAAGGGACGCCTACTGTCACATTTCTGTTTGTCAACAACAAATTTATGATCAATATGTATTTTGCCCAGTTTTCCAATTCCCAATGAAATTAATAAGAGCTAAATATTTTAATAAACAATTGATAACTATTTAAGCCGCTAATCATACCTTGTACAAACTCCTAGTTTTGCAGGCCTTCATTTCTGAAATTTTTAGAAAAATTAATCTTGACGTTTTTCATTTATTTATGGTGATCATCTTGGCTCTAGTATGGAAGGTGATCACAGTACAGTATATTCTTCATGCTACTACCAAACAAAATGGATAAATATAATAACTTACAACTCATGGTATAATCCTTGCACTCGAAACAGCTCAGTATACGAATCCAAAGTTGACAAATTAATTGTAAGTGATTCCTTGTCATCCTTGACTGCACTCAGCTCCCCAAGGCATAACTGTGACCTGCTTGTCTCTCAATCTAGATAGATATAATGAAATAATCAATGATAGTCTTGAGTTTGTCTCCTGCGAATTCCTGCGCATTAGTCAAAATTTTTGTTCATAAAGAGGGAATTGATTACCAACTTGGACTGCCTTTGAGCAGCCTGAGGGCAGTAATATTCTGGGAACAAATAAAATCTCATAGACTTGAGGCAAAGTGAAATTCACACCAGTTCCTCCATCTATCATCATTCTATTATGCAGGAAGAACCGCACGTCTATGGGTCATCCAATAATGTTAGCAGACTTCTAGATGCTACCACTGCTAGGCTTAGGCTCGGCCACAAGTACCTCTGGGAGTTTGTAACATCTGCTGATGTAGATTTGACTAAATGTAAACTCTGTCAGCAGAACTATTGGCATACTTTGTCATTATATAATGGAATGTGAACAAATTGCGGAATTCAGAGATAACACCATCAATGGGGTCCAAGAAATGTGTAAGCATTTCATTCATATTGATATGCTGCCAGGAATCTTAGCAAAGTATCCAAAATTTAATTACTGTAGGTAATACATGCACATGACTGTAAATCTGCTGCCCAGTTGAGTAGGTGTGGGGCACATGACACTAAAGCTGCCGCCCGGTTGGGTGGGTGTGGAGCACATGACTGTAAAGCTGCCGCCCAGTTGGGAGGGTGTGGAGCACATGACTGTAAAGCTGCCGCCCAGTTGGAAGGGTGTGGAGCACATGACTGTAAAGCTGCCGCCCAGTTGGGTGGGTGTGGAACATGACTGTAAAGCTGCCGCCCAGTTGGGTGGGTGTGGAGCACATGACTTTAAAGCTGCCGCCCAGTTGGGTGGGTGTGGAGCACATGACTTTAAAGCTGCCGCCCAGTTGGGTGGGTGTGAAGCAAGACTGGTAACTGTGTGACTCACCATAGATGTAAAGTGCCTTGTATAGTGACTTGTGAGCCTCTTGTTGAATTACTTGTGATATGAAATGATTATTGATATGTACAGTATATATATTTGTGTACATGAATATATATATGTACATGTCTATGTAATATTAACAATTGTCTAACTAGCTTTACAAGATTGTCACTAATCCTGACCTTAAATGACCTACAGCGTTGTAACAGAACCCATGGACACCATACTAGAAACATATCTATTTGATATTTCAAGAGTATGACTTAACTAAACTAGAAAAGCTCTACAAATCAAGGACCCAAAATGTGGAATGACCTTCCCAATCACGTCAAAGACTGCCAATTTCTCAAACCTATCAGGGTTTTGAAATGGTCAAAATATTGGCAGATGCAGTTTAATGCTGATAAATGTAGTTTTGTGGCTAGGAAATGATGATAGAGTTACAAGATACGAGCTGGATGGTGTTGAGATTGCGAAGACGGATTGCGAAAGGGATCTAGGAGTTATGATTAGTAAGAATTTAAAACCAAAGGAATCAATGCATGAATGTTCGTAATAAGGCAATAGGCCACTGGGATTTATTAATCGAAGCGTTAGTAACAAGACACCTGGTGGTGTTCTTCAGCTATATCTTGCTCTGGTTAGGCCCCATTTAGATTATGCAGTTCAGTTTTGGTCACCATACTATAGAATGCATATAAATTCACTTGAACGTGTCCAGCGTAGGATGACAAAGCTAATTCCCCAAATTAGAAATCTTTCATATGAAGAAAGATTAACAAAGCTTAAATTGCATTCACTGGAAAGGCGAAGAGTTTGGGGTGACATGATGAAGGTTTACAATTTGATGAATGGGCATAACAAACGGGATATTAATAGGGTATTAAAAGTATCAACACAAGACAGAACACGAAACAATGGGTATAAATTGGATAAGTTTAGATTTAGTTAAGACTTGGATAAATACTGATTCGGTAATAGGGTGGTTGATTTGTGGAACCAATTACCGTGAAACATAGTGGAGGTGGGGTCCCTCGATTGTTTCAAGCGCGGGTTGGACATGTATATGAGTGGGATTGGGTAGTTATAAATAGAAGCTGCCTCGTATGGGCCAATAGGCCTTCTGCAGTTACCTTTGTTCTTATGTTCTTATTTAAGAAAAAACTAAGTACTACCTAATCAACTCCATGTAACCTACCTTTCCTCCTAAATGTCAACCTATGTCTTGCTATTCTCATACTTAATGATTAACATCTAACATGTATAACTTCTGATATCAGCCGCGTATAAACTTAAAAAAAAAAATTGTAGTTCGTCTATTTATTTAGTTAAAATTACTTATGCCGTTCTGTCGCAATTAGTTTTAAGTCTCGGCTTTTAAGTTTTTCTCAAATCTTGCCCTAAACATTGTCTGTATTAATGGCTTTAGGCATAGTATGTACTCACTCTATCTAGAAATCCAACATTCTGCCCGAAACGCTGCGTGTACTAGTGGCTTTACAAGATTGTAAATACTATGCTATGTATTCTCTCAAACCCAATGTACCTTCTTGTATATAAATAAATAAATTCTGTTTGTAACTCATTTTGAATGTACAGTATGTACCTTAACCTGAATAAAAATTATTATTATTACTATTACTTGCTTAGCTAAACGAACTAGCTTTGCGGGTTCTGCCCGAAACGCTTTGCGTAATAGTGGCTTAAGGCATTGTATGTACTAGCTCTATCTATAAATCCATCAATCTTTGTAAAATCTCTTGTATGTATGTACCTTAGCTAAATAAACATTTATTTATATTTATTAAAACTATGGGGTTCATGAACCCATTATGTGCCTCTGTAACCCTTTCCACCACCGCCCGTGGAATGGGTATGGGGGGTGCATAATAAAAATTAAATAAAAATGTTAACATATTATACCTTCATGACACCTAAGAGGAACAACGTTTTCTACAGTGTCCAGCTGAGTGCAGAGTGCACGCACTCTTTGCACTCAATGCAGCCAACTCACACACACCCAGCGTCACCGAGAACTACAGCCACCGAGGCTCCTTATCATCCTCCCCCTACACTCTACCACTTGAGTGTGGGTGTCAGAGAGTGCAAGAGTGCTCTATTGAGTGCGAGTGCTCCATTGAGTGCGTGAGGGTCACTGGTCGATGAGGACCGTAAACAATCTGGCCGCCACCAGCCCTCAGCCCCCCTCACACACCCTCTCCTCTCCCATTTACCCCTTCTCTAGCCCCTCAACCAGACCCGGAGACCCATGAGGCAGTAGCCACAAGACACACAGCGGGAGGGAACCAAGAATTTCAAGTGGAAACGTACGCGGGGAATGAGAGAAGCCGCAGTTGTATACAATTTTCGTTCACAACAAGCCAGAGACTGGCCCGTTGGTTCTCTCTGGCGAGGACCTGTCGGCAGCCACCTTCTTCTTCTCTCTCTCTATAAACACCTTTAATTTATAAACTCACTCTCTCTCTACTCTTCGCATCTACCGACTTTTTTAAAGTAATATCGAAGATTGTCCTTTTAAAGCGTTCCGTTTTCTATTGGGAATGTTTTAAAACATGGAAGAAGTTGGCTTGGAGGAGCAAGGATGGGGCCACCAGGCTCCACCACACTCTCTAACTTTCCCCTCATAATGCGTCTGCGTCGCTCTATCTCAACTCTCCTCCTCGCCCCCGCTAAATCTTTACTGCTAACCTTAACACACCACAAGTTCAGCTAGTTCAATGTTATGTCAAGTTATTTCCAAGCTATTGATTTATGCACACTTCGAGAGAAAACAAAAAAAAAGGTTAGACCATTCATGCAACTCAATATAAACAAATCCATTTATACAAAATAAATAAATAAATAATAATAATATATATTATTATATATATAATATATATATTATTCAGATGCTTGGGGCTAGCTTCACGAAACTTTGCAGTGGCAATGGCCTGGGGTATGGGACAGACATAGGCTAGTTGGACAGTATTTTTAAAGCGGGATGGGGAGGCAAAATTGGTAAAAGATGACTGCCTGAGTCTTAGACTTCTTTACTTGAGAGTAATGAATGGTAATTCAGTACTAAATTCAAATATATGTCTGTTCAATGTTAAATGCCAGAAGAGGGATAAGGAAAGAAAGACGGGAGACGGGTGACAGGAGAAAGAGGGAAATGGTGGACGATGGGAGATTATCTAGAGTTATCTATTTCAGGGCTTAGCGTCCCTGCGGCCCGGTCCTCGACCAGGCCTCCTTTTTGTTACCCCCAGGCAGCAGCCCATAGCAGCTGTCTAACTCCCAGGTACCTATTTACTGTTAGGTGAACAGGAGCATCAGGGCAAAAGAAACCCTCCCCATTTGTTTCCGCCTCCACCAGGGATCGAACCCGGAAACTCAGGACTACGAATCTGAAGCGCTGTCCACTCAGCTGTCAGGCCCCTGTTAGATAGGGGCCCCTTGTCATTACACCATAGATGGGAGGTAATATACAACATACAGGTGATAATGATAAAAGGCAGACTTCTTCATTATAGAATCTGTAATCTAGCAACAACTGATGTTACAACATTCCTAATATCTATTTTGCTGATGGGTTTTCAAGCACTAATTGAACCACACAAAATTATCAATCTATTTTTCATTGTACACATAATTCTGTATTTGTGGAGCAACGCTAAGCTAGAGAGACAAGGCACTTTATTACACCATGGGAGATCAGCTCTTCCAAATTATTATCCTTCCCTTCGCACCCAAGATGATTAAAGATCAACCTGTGTTTCGACTTGAGGCAAAGTATACCGGGAACTGTATAGGTGTCCAGAATAGCAGGATTACAGAAAGAACATGGCTATAATTTTGTAGAAGAGATTACCACAGGTACATCAGCAATCGGGAATAGAGGTGACATGGTCAGGTCAAAATAGATAATAGGATTGGACCCCATGATAGCAGTTCAGACACTCAACGATTCGTCATGGAACTCGACGCCCTGTACCTAGCCAGCGACCTGGACCCCATCATTGCCCTGGACGCAAGTGTCACAGCCTCCACTACCAGTCCGGAGACTACCACCAGGACGACCACCAGGTCGATCTCAACACAGACTCCAGAACCACCCAAGATCCGGGCGGCACAGAGGTCCCTCTCCAGCTCCCTACACTCCTACCATCACCATCTCAGCAGCCGCGCTAGCAGACGTGCTCTCTACAAATACTAACGGCACCATTAACCCTCCTGAAATAGCTTCTACCACTAATCCACGACACCTGAGCTTGCCTCAGGCTGTGAGGCGAATGACAAAACTACGAACTACGGATGTTACGGACTCCTTAGACGAGGAAATGTTAGCAGTAGCTCCTCAGCCGCACCACAAATACGACACCTACTTGGTACAAGACCTCCTCATAGAGGCCACCTCACCAAACTACAACGACATCACGGCTCAGCCAAAAGACAAACCGGAAGACCTAGAGGTCTACACTAACCCACCAGCTCCATAACTGGTACAACCGGCCCTCCGAGGCTGAAATCCACCATAGAGACCCCCATCCATCCCCAAAATTCCAGTATCAGATCTGTATCAAAATTGATACAGATAATGGCTCCAAAGAGCCTCCACTTACAGGCTTACCATAGTCCGTGCTACTTTGAACTTTTTGTTCCGAGCAGCTGAATCTAAAGCAACAAGCAACAGATAGTAGCCCAGTTACAGCCCCGCTCCTGTGCCAGGTAAGTCCACTACGGGCTCACCATAGCCCGTGCTACTTGTCCCGCTCCTGTGCCAGGTAAGTCCACTACGGGCTCACCATAGCCCGTGCTGTTTGGAACGTTTTCCTCCGAGTAGCTGAATCTAAAACAACAACGGATAGCAGCCTCAGTAGACGTTGAAATGTAAGTCTCGCCCTAATTACACACTCAGACCTTGACAAAACACTTGCCTTTGACAAAGATTACCACTAACGCACTAAAGAACGGTGGCGGAGTAATTTTAAGTGATTCGAAATCAGCTCTTCAGGCCCTTAAAAACCCAGCATGCAAAATAGATACTAGGAATGTATAACATCCATTATAAACAACATTATTAATGCAAAGAGTTTCAGTCTCATCTGTATAGATACCATCACACATAGGTGTTGTCCAGCATGATAACACAGACAAGACAGCTAAAACTGCATGTGATAAGCCTGAAATTGGGTTAGATATGGGCATTTCAATCTCTGCTGTAAAAGACGCAATATTTCAGGAAATTAAGGAAGACAGAAGAGCTGTTACTGACACACACAGGCTAGAAAGCACGAGTATAAAGAGCTATGACATGTTTAGAACCGAGAATTATATGAACGGGCAGCATAAAACATCCAGTACAAAGTGTGACATTTTAATTGCCAGAATTAGGCTGGGATATCGATATCTTAAGGCAGGTAATGAATCCCCCAATGATGAACATTCCAACTGTAAACTATGTGAACAAGAACTGGGATATACTCTCCAACACTATATCTGTGAGTCACCTGTTATCATTGACTTCAGACCAAATGGTATGAGGTACTTTGAGCTGTGTAATTTCTTCATACACTCAGGAATATTGGAATATATTCTTGCGGTGTACCCAGATTTTGCTAGTGGAGGCTAATTGATCAGCATTACATTTCATGTTCTCTCCTGATTCCATGTATGACTGGCCGCCCTATGAGATGGGGATGTTGGATGAACTTGTAGCTGCCTTTTGATCTACACTGTGTAATCTTTCATACAGAATAGGGTAGTATAAGGTGCTGTGTATACCTAAACTTGTTAATAATAATAAAAAAATCACAAATACACAAGTGTGAGTTTTCATTCTGTATTAACAGTATTTATTCTGTATTATTCTGTATTATTATTATTATTATTATTATTATTATTATAAATGATGATACTTTGCAGTCTAAAGTTACCATAACTTTGTTAAGTAAGCGATGTAAATAATAAACTCCCAGCTTGACGGAGGTCTTCGCCTCGCTCCCAGCTAAACCCGAGGCTTATAACCTAAACTGGACCTACCATAAAGAAGAGATTACCATAGTTACTATAAATATGATACTTCAGCACCTAAACAGTCTGAGAAGCAAGAATATAATACTTGCGAGTGCATCACCACGTCGGAGGGAGATACTGGAGAAAATTGTAAGCACTCCAGTTCAAAAAGTGTATAGAATGTTCAGTTCAAAATGAGTTATGTTAGATATTATTAGCTGTGTTTATGTTATTCCGTGAGTGCTATGTTGTGTACTGGTCTAGGGTAGCATGCTGCTGCACCTTTTCCAGTTTATTGATGTACTTTTAGAGATATGAGCACCATACAACTGCTGCATATTCCAATTGTGATCTAACAAAAGCCATGAACATTTTTTTTAGTATTTCACTATCTGTGTAATTAAAAGCAATTCTGAAGTAGGAAAGCGACGCTTATGATCCTCGCACAATGTTCTTTGTGTGAGGAGTCTTTATGTCCTCTTAGTTTCCTTTCTTGCACTTCAAACTCACACTGTATCTTGTGCTACCCACTCCCCAATATTAGTACTTAAGACATGCAACTTCACGAGTGTAATAATTTACATAAATATATATGAAGTTATGTAAAACTTAAAATTGCTACAAAGTACATCTTGATAAACTTATCTCCTAGATTTACACTGCCCGAAACGCTTTGCGTAATAGTGGCTTTAGACATTGTATGTACTAGCTCTATCTATTAAGCCAACAAACTTTGTAAAATCTCTTTATGTATGTACCTTACCTAAATAAAAATTATTATTATTATTATTATTATTATTATTAAGGATCTGTCCAAAAAACTATGCATCATCATCTTGATTAAGGAAAATATTGGTACTGCTGGATAAGCCTTTCATTGTATTGTACATAATACTTTTCATAATTCACTCTTGTACAGTATTATAATACACTTGAATAAACCTTATAATGAGGTGTGCACTTGCACTGCAGTGCACAGTTATCTTGAGGTTATCTTGAGATGATTTCGGGGCCTTAGTGTCCCCGCGGCCCGGTCCTCGACCAGGCCTCCACCCCCAGGAAGCAGCCCGTGACAGCTGACTAACTCCCAGGTACCTATTTTACTGCTAGGTAACAGGGGCATAGGGTGAAAGAAACTCTGCCCATTGTTTCTCGCCGGCGCCGGGGATCGAACCCAGGACCACAGGATCACAAGTCCAGCGTGCTGTCCGCTCGGCCGGTGTGCTCCTCAGTGTCTTGAGGAGCACACTTAAGATAATTTATTGTGTCCAAGTTGATTCTTGGTCTATTCCTCTTGGATACTCTACATTATATTTGTCATAAAAGCAAATTATGTTTCAGGGTTTGAAGTTGACCATCATGCCTTCAGAGTTTGAAGAAAACCTAGACCCCAGTAGCTTCTCTGATCCAGGTGATTTTGTGATTTCTACTGCACACCATAAAGCAGATGAGGTATTGGTATAGATCTCATAAAATTTACATTGACTATTTTAGAAGAGCAGATATCATTTTAGCAGTACAGTACTATGAAGGTCAATTTCTACATTAGCTTACAGCTGGCAGAACTTCTGTTGTGATATATTATAATTTTAGTGGATCTAGATTTATCTCTTGTTTGATGTAGGTACTGTATATTATTATGAGTTTCAGTCATATATAAAAAAAAAGTCAGTTAATGTTTCTAATTTGTAATTTTGTTTATTAACTGTTTAATAAATAAATTTTCTCCATATAGTCTGATATCTCTAAATGTCTGTTGCATTTTTTATATTTAAGGTGGCTAAAAGGCTTGACCGCTTAGGTTCACCACCAGACCTTGTCATTGGTGCCGATACTTGCGTTAGCCTTAGTGGAAAAGTCTATGGGAAGCCAAAAGATCATGACGATGCTTTTCACATGCTTAGTAAGTAAGTAAACTTACAAGGTTATCTAAATTGTATAGTTTATATTAGTATTACTATTGCTGTTTTTCTGCAATAGATATATGAATTGACGGCATGGTGCTTTAGTAGGGAAAATCATACCTTTGGCAATGCATATTTTGGTCTACTGTATTAATATTGGTATGTTTTATGAAATTGTAAATGTCTTGCAGTCTGTTTTGCTGGAGTAGATACATTTCTTAATCATTCCTTAATGATACACTTCCATCAGATTAGTAAACTATTTTTGTTGCATATTGTTCTTGAATCATAATAACAAACTTTGTGGCTTACAGGTTAAGTGGTAAGGGTCATGAAGTGCTGACAGGAGTATGTTTAATGGTACGGAAAGGAAGAACCTGGCAGGACGTTTCCTTTTCTGAAACCACTTCAGTTCAGTTTGCCGAGTTAAACGCAGAAATTATTAATGCATATATTGATACTGGAGAGCCTTTGTAAGTATAGAAATATAATTTTGTTAAAAAATGAAAATGACTAAAATACAATCTTATATTATTAGAGCTTGACTATCCATAGAAATGTATTCACGAAAAAGGAAAGCTATAATAAAATTATTCCATATTGGTAACTTCCACATTGTTCATACTTCATCAGAATATATTGTCTTGATGACAGTTTACAGTACCTGTTTACACTGTCCATTTACAGAGGATATGTCCCAGTAACTTAGAGATTTGACTGAAAAATACATGTTTCACATTTCTTTCTCTTGATCTTTGCTCTGCACACACGTTTAATAAAGAAGGACTCTCGAGAGTGGTGGACATATATAGAGTTGACCAAATTCCATTAAATGCTGTGAAATGTTTTTATGTAGGCAGTAGTGCAGGTGTAAGAGTTAATGTTGTAATGAGTGGCTGATATATTAATATATGCGTATGTCAGGGTTGTGTGATGTCATCTTGTTTGTTCAATATATACATGGATGGAGGGGTTATGAGGAAGGTGTTAGAGAAAGATGTAAACCTAGTACAGGGTATCACAATGGTCCAAGTCCTCAGCTTAGGGACACAGGTTCAAATCTTGGGGAAGGACAGAAATGGTTGGGCATGATTTCTTTTACCTGATACCCCTGTTCACCTTAAATAGGCACCTGAGAGTGAGGCAATTGGCTTTTTGTTTCAGATATTAGGAAACAGAGATGAGCAATATTAAAGGAGGCAGATTCACCAAGGATTTTATTTAGAGACAATTAACTCAATGGGACAGTGGGAAAGCAAAATTTTGATTCATTAAAATCAAGACATTCTATGAGAAAGTCAGTGACTGTTAGTAGAACAATGTATTTCTGGCAGCAAGGTTCAGGCTACTTTTATTTCAATATGTGCCCATGAGACACAGAAATCACAATAGCATGATGCATCAAATGAAGTTGTGTAAAACCCTGGTTTGTGCCTCAGAGAGGCTGCAGGATCCAGTAAGTTCAGTAGAACTTCGGTTTCAACTCTTATTGCCATGTCATAGCTCAGTCGATTAAGGCAGTGTCTGGGATGCTCCCAGACGTAGGTTCAAATCCTCGTCACGGCCCTTGTGGATTTGTTCATGTGCCCATGAGTTAATCATGTGTGGCCAATGCCCAGCCTAGCCAGAGACATTTCCCACTTTCTGTTATGGTAGCAGGCGGAATGCCATGGGGATATTTTACATTTGTTAGTACGTAATTTATTTCTAATTTAATTTCTATATCTAACTACTTATTCAGGAAGGTAGGAATTGCAGTGTATTGGCTGTTCAGCATGAAAGTAAGGGACAGAAAGGGAACCTCATTCCAGATTAAGTTTACATTATTGCTAGGATGATACAGTAATTAAAAGAGTAAGAGGTATGTTAAAAAGGTACAAAGACAGAATTGACCAAGACAAGTGCCAAGCATTGGTTCTTGGAGAGAGGCACACAATGGAGAAAACTTGGAGATAAAAAGTAGCAAATCAGAGAAATTAGCAAGAAATCCATGTGTATATAAATTGTCATCCACACTTCCGTGGCAATAAACAGTCCATTCACCTGGACTCTTAGGAGTCTCAAACCGTGGACCCCACACGCGTGAGGACGAAGCTCTATCGTCCGAGCTATATTACATCCATATATGTATTCTTGTGAATAAAAGACATATTCATAACAGGAAGAAAGGAAGAGAAAAGGCATAAAACAAGTATACGAATACTCTAGTAAAAAAAAAAAACTTGTCAATTAGTTGTAATCCATTAAATCTGGATTAGGTGGTCACAGGTAAGGCAAGCAAAGAGGAATGGTTTGGAAGGAACATAGATGAGGGATCAGCCATATAGACAGATTCAGGTGAAGGAGACAGGATAGACTGGAAAGGCAAAGAGGACTTGAGAAAGTGGGACTGCACCAGGATGTCACCAGGTCCTGGAATAAGGCAATTGAGCGGAAAGGTCAGAGACAGTCTTAAACCTGCACACACCCTATATTACATAAATTTCCACGTACATAAAAAATCCTACAAATTCTTTATCTTCTTATATCATAAATCATTTATTTCTGATAGTGGAAAAACAAATTTAATCATTTTAGTGTACTCACCTAGTAATGCTTGTGGGGATTGAGCTTTGGTCCTGCCTCTCAACTGTCAATCAACTGGTAGTGGTAGTAATGAGGTGAAAAAATGTTGAAAATGTCAAATTCTGAGAATTAATTTTCAAGTTAACTGCTGTATTTGTAATAAAGTTCTCATCACTAATATCTTCCTGGCTCATAAAGGTCATTGAAATTTTGCGTGGTCCCTGGCATGGGCATCAGTCGATTGACGGTGATGTACCTGACATGGTGCCAATTTTTTTTACCAATTTCCACAAAGGAAACTAAAGCTTTCAGGATTATTTCCAGCATGGCAAATTATTCCAGAGGTCTCCAGTGTTCACTGATGTTCACATAGAATCTTTAGGGCTTTTGAATATTATGAAGGCATGTTAAATTTCCCATCTCCTTAATACTGCACACACACCTAGGTACACTGGCCCCTAGATGTGCCTGGGGCACACCTAGCTGTAATTATTTAATTACATTAGGTAATTACAGGTAATAGGTACACTGACCCCTAGGCACACATAGGAGACAGTCAGCCTAGGTGTGCAGTTTTAAGATGGAGGAATTTTAGTTGCTCTTCTGGCCGGAAAATGGTATGCACGACAGAGGGTTTCTAACTTTAATGTAGCTGGTGATGTTGGCAACATTTTCAGATAGAGGCGTATGTTGGGTTGAAAGAGACTGAGAGGGGGGGGGGTGGTGAACATCAATTGTGATGGAGTAAGACAGCCAAGAAACTGACAGATGGAAAGAAATTGAGAGTATAGATGGACCCCTTAAGGTACTTGTACTAACAATGGGAGTGCTGAGACAGGCAAACGAGTTAGGACTCTACATAGAGGAGGAGAATGCCCAGCTAAAGTTAGGGAGGAAATGACATGGAAGTGGTGAGGATGACTGAGATGGCCACTCATGGCAGCTGATTGTTGAGGGGCAGTAAACACAAGTGCTTCAATTGAGTACACTGTCACCTGAAAAGCGTGTGACATCTGTGGAGATGCCCATGCATTGTAGTTGATGCCTCACTAATGAAAAGAGTATGTGATCCTTGTGTTAAAGGTGTAGGATTGAGTGTTCCATTTTAAGGTGAGCACAGGACTGAGAAAATACAGAACTAATGTAGCCAGCTGGTAGGGCCATGCAGGTGAACTTAATAATTACCGAGTTCGCTACAAATAGGGCAAAGGCCCACGTGATCTTTCAACCAGAAGCACCATGGACAAATTTCCAGTATGTAATGCATTGAGAACATATTTATGGACAGGATAATTTAACCTCTTCCTCTCCATGCACCCTGGCCCAGATACCCACAGAGAATAACTCGTCGTGGGTGACCCCTCCAGCAGGGAGGTGAGGGGAGTAAAAACCTCCCTCAGCCACCTGGGAATGATTGATTAAATACCCCTTCATCCCATCAAGGAGCACCTGTTAGGAATATGGAATCAAGTAGTAATTGCAAGGAAAATTGTGGACGTGTCAAATTGAAAAAAAATGACTGAACTCATGAGCAAGGCATTGTAGAGACTAAATAATTCTTAAGATTGCACATGGTCTCACTCTTTGTTGTTACTATTATTTTGACTATTTTCCAACATAGCAGGATTCAGGATCAAAAGTGCAGTAGCCTTGGATTTAACACTTTCGCTCGGGGATGACGCAGCATTGCGTCATCCGTTTACTGGCGGTAATGCCGGGGATGACGCAGCATTGCGTCATCCACTTTAAAAATTCGCCAAAAATCAGGTTTTTATCCGATTTTTTTGGGACTAGTTTTAAAATGTGCGCCGATGTCTTCCCATTTTCTTTGTTGAGCCTCGTGGCCCTCAGGCGGCTTGGCACATGCCGTGGGCCCATTGTCTTTGCTCCACTGTTGTGACCAATGTCGCCTCCCCTCGCATCTCAAACGTGTGAACATTTCGGCTATTTCCCGTGGCTATATTTCTTACTGCGGCTTTAGAAACTATCTACGCTTACTCCACGATGGATAGTAATCATGAACAAGGCCCTTCCAGGAAGAAAATTGCGAAAGAAAGGCTTGAAAAGGGTGGGAATTGGGAGTGTAGCAGGAAGGCCTCTGAGCACTCACTAATGGCTAACGCGTGGCCCGTCTTCAACTCGTCGGCGGTTGGAGCGTGACCAGGTTTTTTTTTATATATGCTAATGTTCCTCTAGAGAATTTTATTACGAACCCATTGAGACCAAATTGAAAGACCTAGGACAAAAATTGAGGTGACCAGAGTGAAAATAGTGAAAACATTTTATCACGTTTGCGCGCTCCCGGGTAACTCGTTCGCACTTTCTCTGTTTGCTGCGGGTAATTAGCTGGGCTTTTGGAGTTTATATGCATTTAGTGTTGTAGAGAATTTTATTGCGAACACAATGATACCAAATTTAATCTCGTAGAAGGAGAATTGAGGTGACAAAGTTGAAGAGAGTATACACTTTTCGAAATTAACGCGCGCTTCCGTGACACGCTGGGGCCCATATCGCCCTGTCGAGGGGTGGCGCGCGGGGTGAGCGAAAGTGTTAAGGGGCAGAAAGAGGGGGGCCTGACGGCTGAGTGGACAGCGCTCGGGTTTTGTAGTCCTAAGGTTCCGGGTTCGATCCCCAGTGGAGGCGGAAACAAATGGGCATAGTTTCTTTCACCCTGATGCTCCTGTTCACCTAGCAGTAAATAGGTTCCTGGGAGTTAGATAGCTGATACGGGCTGCTTCCTGGGGATGTGTAACATAAAGGAGGCATGGTCGAGGACCGGGCCACGGGGACGCTAAGCCCTGAAATCATCTCGAGATAACCAAAAAATAATCTTTTGTTCCACAGAGGTTAATGTCAATGAAATTCTTAAACATTGTTAATATCTGTTGCTCTATATCTTTCATACTTTTTCTCTTTGTCAAGTTTTTAATCGGCATTGCAGTGACAAGGCTGGAGGCTACGGCATCCAGGGGTTCGGTGGAACATTGGTCGAAGCGATTAATGGTGATTACTACAATGTGATGGGCTTTCCCCTCCACCGGTTTTGTCTTCACTTGGCAAAAGTTATGGATGAACTAGTTCCTTGACTTATTGTAATCTCTTATGTCAATATTCATTTAATTTGAGCATATAGTAAATGTATTAATTTTTTAATAAATACAAACTTATTTATGGATTAATGTTAATTACTGTATTATGTATTAAATAGTATATATTGTATTATGCTGGAAAATGTAATACATTTTTATACACCTCTACTAGTTGTTGCTTACATCACAATGTAATTTTTTGGGCCTATATTTTTGCTTGAAATCTTTTTATTACATACAAATATATTAATTCAGTGTGCTCTCTAATATTTGTTTACTTTGTCCTGTACCTGTACTGTACATGTGGTGGTATATTTCACAACACAAGAACCCAGGTTCCATCCCCAAATTTGACACACACAAGGGGAGAAGGAACATGGTGCTGAAAATTGTATACATTAACATTGATGGAGTAAGATAAAAAATACTGGAGCTAAATGCAGCTGCAGACACCAGAAATTGTTGCACTCATGGAAATGAAACTAGATGATGATATTTTAAATGAGGTCGTATTCCCAAAGGGCTACTCAATTTAGAGATGAGACTGAAAAATCAGGAATGGTGAAGGTATTGCAGTGCTGGTGAAAAAACACCTAAAGGTAAACAAAATAATGATTACCACTCTATGAGAAGTTGACATAATAGCACTGAAAATTTGTAATAAAGGATGATAAACTGATAATCATAAATGCACACAATCTATCGTCATGCAACACATGAACAAATGAGGATCTGGATAATAAATGAGAGGGCCTAATAACAATCATGAGAGAGATTATAGCAAGAACGGATAAAGATAAATCACGACTGCTGGAAGTCGGTGACTTTAACTTGAAATCCATAGACTAGGAGCTATGAACAAAGGATTTCTGGACCTTTAGATTCATAAACCTCATTCTGGAAATAGAGATGCAGAACTAGGAAACAAGATTGGTTCAACAGAAATTGAGAGGGCCAGAGAACTAAAGACACAAAAATGGAATCAATATAGGACTAGGGCAAACCCTCAAACATACCAGCGATACAAAGAACACCACAACAGTGAGAAGAAAGACAAAGAAATTTTGAGAATGGGATACAAAACAAATTTAAAACAGAACCATGCCTATTCTATAAATTCATTAAAATCAAATTGCAGGTAAAGGATAATATTCAGAGGTTGAAAATAGAAAACAGATTCATGGAAAATGAAAAGGAAATGTGTGAAACCTTAAACAAACAGTTTCAAAGTGTGTTTGTGCAAAATTAAATTTCAGAGAACCAGACAATAAGAATAACAGAACAATTGTTATATCGTGGAGTCTGAGTTAGGATAATAATCAAGGTAAGGGAGTTCCACCAAATGGGGTTAGAATACTGGTTCGGTAACAGGGTTGTTGATTTGTGGAACCAATTACCGCGTAACGTGGTGGAGGTGGGGTCCCTCGATTGTTTCAAGCGCGGGTTGGACATGTATATGAGTGGGATTGGGTGGTTATAGATAGGAGCTGCCTCGTGTGGGCCAATAGGCCTTCTGCAGTTACCTTTGTTGTTATGTTCTTAATAGGCCTCGCCCCCCAGGTAAAAAGTTCCCAAATAAATAATGAATTATGAAAGGACTGCTGACTAGTGCAGATAACCTAACCCATGAACCAGATGAGTGTTGGAATCTCCAGCTGAAGTTTTACCCTAATATAATTTAATAACCCTAAAACCCCCAGGTACAACAGAAATAATTTACCACCCCAATCTTACGTTACCTCTCTGACTCCACATAGGCAGGAGACGAGATTTACATACAACAAACAAGTGGTAAAGTCACCGTTTCCTGAAGGAATAATTTACTACGTAAATGAGTACGCAGTAATTATATCAGATACATGTTTAAGGGTCAGTACCTGGATCTAATTACATAGAACCCCAAGGAACACCAACAAAATTACACTTAGAACCAAAGAGTGGCAAGTGGTACGAGTACTTTACTTAATTATAACTTAAGAAGTAAAAGTAGGAGAGAAGGAGGGAACGCCCAGTCAACATCTCCAACTGAACCTAAGGTTGCTGCAGAAGAGCGAGCTCTTCACTTGCCATGTGGCGTGTTGCCTGCTTGATCAGCTGATCATACAGTAACCATTTACTTATCCTCTAATACAATATTAAATTACCACCATGCAGTTGTAAGTATAAATATAACATCCTAGCTTTACAATACACTAACAAATTATTTTCCGTGTAACTACAAAACTAGGAGCATCAAAGTGTTCATACATGCATTGCTTTTACAAAATGCTTCAGAGACGAAGTAAAATAAATGATCAAGGAGCTAAGTAAGAACAAGTTGGCCCAGATGGAGTTTCACCATGGGTTCTGAGAGAATGTGCACCTGAGCTCAGCATTCCACTTCAACTGATTTTTCAGGCATTCCTGTGTACAGGAGTCATAGCAGATGTGAAGAGACTAATGTAGTTCCAATCTACAAGTGGGAGCAGAGAAGACCCCTCAATTATAGACCTGTATCATTGGCAAATGGAATAGTCAAAGTATTGAAAAATATAATTAAATTAAATGGGTAGAACACCTGGAGAAAAACGATATAATAACAGACAGTATGGTTTTCGATCTGGAAGATCCTGTGTAACAAATTTACTTAGTTTCTATGATCGAGCCACAGAGATTTTTACAGGAAAGAGATGGTTGGGTTGACTGCTTCTATCTGGACCTGAAAAAGGTTTTTGACAGAGTTCCACATAAGAGGTTGTTCTGGAAAATGTAACATATTGGAGGAGTGACAGGTAAGCTTCTAACATGGATAAAAATATATCTAACTGACAAAAAAATGAGGGCAGTAATCAGAAACAATGTATCGGACTGGAAAAATGTCACGAATGGAGTACCACAGGGTTCAGTTCTTGCACCTGTAATATTCATTGTCTACATAAATGATCTACCAGATGGAATACAGAATTATATGAGCATGTTTGCTGATGATGCTAAGATACTAGGGAAGATAAGGAACTTAGACAATTGTCATGCCTTTCAAAAAGTTCTGGACAAAATAAGTATATGGAGCACCACTTGCGCAAATGGAATTTAATGTGAACAAATGTCATGTTAAGGAATGTGGAATAAGAGAAAATAGACCCCCACACAACTTACAAATTACATGAAAAAGCTTTAAAAAATTATGATAAAGAAAGAGATCTAGGGGTTTCTAGATAGAAAACTATCATCTGAGAACCACATAAAGAACTTTGTGCAAGGAGCCTATGTTACGCTTTCCAATTTCCGAATTGTTTTTAAATACTGTACATGAATGATGAAATACTAAAGAAATTGTTCCAACTTTTGTGAGAGCAAAGCTGGAATATGCAGCGGTTGTATAATGCCCATATCTTAAGCACATTAACAAACAGAAAAAAGGTGCAGAGACATGCAACTAAATGGCTCCCGGAACTGAAGGACAAGAGCTACGAGGAGAGGTTAGAGGCATTAAATATGCCAAAACTAGAAGAAAACGAGGTGATATGATAACTACGTACAAAATAGTAATGGTAATCAACAAAATTGTTAGGGAAGAATTCCCGAGACTGGAATTACAAGAACAAGAAGTCTTAGATTTAAACTAACTAAACAAAGCTGCAGAAGAAATATAAGAAAATTCACTTTCGCAAACAGAGTGGTAGACGGTTGGAACAAGTTAGGTGAGAAGGTGGTGGAGGCCAAAACCGTCAGTAGTTTCAAAGCGTTATATGACAAAGCATGCCGGGAAGACAGGACACCACGAGCATAGCTCTCATTCTTTAACTGCACTTAAATAATTTTACACTTGGGCATGTTTTCTTTCATCTGATGCTTCTGTTCACCTAAGAGTAAATAGGAACCTGGGGAACTAGGCAATTGTTGTGAGTTGCATCCTGGAGAAGGTCAGTTGTTGGCCTATAGGAAGACCTTGATAAACCTGTTAGGTTTTCCTGTCCCTGACTATGGGGAAACCTTAAGATGGACCATATTGCTAAATATTTAAGGCTCAATACAGTGGTATGGTATTAAATGATGATAAATAGTATAATAGGACAATAGACAATGATATAGACAATAGTATAATGTCTATATCATTTCAACTTCTATTGTAGAAGATAAACATGGGTCTGCATATGTATCTACACTGGAAATGCATTTGGTCATAAGATTATGATTTTTTTTTATAATTTAATAAAACTCTAACTTATGTACCTTCTTTTTGTATTGTATGATTATTGTATCATTCTTTGTTACTTATTTTTGCAATCTCATTCACTATACAATGTGAAGTAAAATGTACTATACAATTTCACAACCAAATCAAATTGATCTCGCAAAGCAATCCACAGATATTTATTTGTTAAAACAGTGTCTACATTGCATTTATACAGTCTGGTGCTTAAATGTAGATTAAACAAGTGGGAAGAAATTTACATTTTGTTTAGAGACAAATATTCAATTAAACATTTTATTGCATTTTGAACACTGGAGTGATAGAGAAGACTTACTGTACATAGCATAGCATCTGCCCGAAACGCTGCGCGTGCTAGTGGCTTTACAAGACTGTAATTACCATATTTGTATCCTCACATTCCTTATGTACATTCTTGTATATGCATAAATAAATAAATAAATAAATAGATACAAGTGTGGCCTCCACCACTGGGTTAGATAACGTTTCAGATTATTAAATATACAAAAACAATGAAAGGACATCAACTATCAAGCATATTACATGTTTAAAATTATAGTATGTGTACGTTGTTGCAATTATTTAGTTATTATACATATATAACGATGGGAAATATATTAATTGAAATTTCAGTAAATTAACTCAGGCCTGAATATTATAAAGTTGCTACTGATCATCCTGGGGTAATATATTAATGCTAAAATAGGAACTACAGTAGTATATTATTGAAATGTAACTACAAGATGCACAATATAAATGTATTGCTAAAGGTAGCATGATTATTACAAAAAACTGCTAACAATGAGGATAGACTGAGGTTGCCCCTGCGGTAAACGTGAGAGCAAGGTTATTGTATATAAGATCAAGGCAATTTTTTTATTTTAATTTTTTGTAACATTATATATTTGAATGGTTTTTGTTTAACATTTGTACTAGCATATACTAGTAAGCCATTTCCTGCCAATAAAAACAGGGGTGGCATACATAGAATTCTTTAAATGCACTTTGGCTATTGTGCATTTTTGTACACACACACACACACACACAATTAACTACACTGATTAATTAAATGTAATTAGGTAATTACACACACACATATGTATGTACACACGCACACACATACATGAACCAGAACTGAAAAAAAGGAGCTACAAGGAGAGACTACAGACACTAAACATATCAAAACTAGAATATAGAAAAAAATAGGTGATATGATCACCACATACAACATTCTAACAGGAATCGACCAAATTGACAAGCAGGAATTCCTTAAACCAGCAACATCACGAACAAGAGGACACAGATTCAAGCTAAGGAAACAAAGATCCAAAAAAATATTAGAAAATTTACTTTTGCAAACAGAGTGGTAGACAGTTGGAACAAGTTAGGTGAGAAGGTGGTGGTGGAGGCCAAGACCGTCAGTAATTTCAAAGCGTTATATGACAAAGAGTGCTGGGGAGACGGGACACCACGAGTGTAGCTCTCATCCTGTAACTACTCTTAGGATGTTACACACTCACACATTTGATATACTGTATATGTATGTATATATATATATATATACATATACATACACACACACATAAATACATACATTTGGCTGGTATTGAGGTCTCTTCCCCACCTCTTTAGAAGGTTGAAGTACTCACCCTCCCTCAGGCTACAACCCCATAACAGTTGTCTAACTCCCAGTTACCTATTTACCGCTAGCTGAGCAAAGGCATTAGCAGAGAGGAAACATGGCTAACTATTTCTGGCTCACCGGAGAATCGAACCGGGGATCCCCAGTTGAGAGTCGAGAATGACGCCAATACTGTGACCCCCAACTACTTGACTCCCTAGTGTGTGTGTCCAGTGCAATTATGCCTCTATAATTTCTAGTGTTTTATTGCATCTTTTTTGGGGGGAAGCTGTATAAACAAGTAGTCTTACCACTTTTGCTCTCAGCCCATTCCACTGGGTTACCACTTATTGTATGTGAGCACAATCATTATACACTTATTGTATATGAGCACTGTACTTCACTAACATTCTGACTTTTTCTGTTTCCAACTTCCATTTATGCTCACATTATTCCTCCTCATTTGGAATAGACAGTCCTCTCGTATATCCATCTCTAATCTTCTATACACTGTATAGAAGGCAAGCGTGTATAGAAGGCAAGCAAGCTTCACGTATTCGTGTCTCCTGGACCCAGATTTATTGAGCAGTTATGCAAGAACTTGGCATCTTTATTGGCTTTGTTTACATATATTAACACTTTATAAGCTCTGAGATGCCGTTTATTATAATATTTGATCGAGAAGTTTCGATGCTTGTAAACTGTTTAATAAATATAAATAAAATTACTAAAGATTAAAGAAAAAAATGATGTAGAGGTTTGTAAGTACTCGTGTAACTGCTTGACAAATCCAGCCCCCGATTCCTTTCCTAATATTCTTAGGTTAAGCTAATTTAAACCGTCTTCATAGCTAAAATTTATTTAGCTATGGTACTGTACTAATATGGTAGTAAATCAGTTCTCTCAGTCATTTTGTGGTTCACAATGAAGGGGGTCCCATGTTGATGCTGCATTCTCTAGGACTGGTCTTGTAGGTTATGCATGATAACTGGTTTCTAATAATTCATTTTTTAGCTTTATAAAAGTCATCCATAAGCATGTTAATTTTGCAGACATGTACTATACAGTGTAACTGCACTCACACTTATTCGCTCTGGGGCCCCTTCCATTGCCTTTGATCTATGGAATTCTTTTAGCAATTATTTTTGTTATTAATCCAAATGATGAAATATGCACAAAAAGCGTGTTCAAACTCTAAAATCACTGAATAAATGCCACCATAATTAATATTTTTGAAGGCATGATGCATGTTATTTTTGTTTGTGTGGGGGAAGTGGGGAAGGGCCAAAAGTCCCAATGCTGAAACTATTGGTTATTCAACACCTGATACGTAATTACACTTTACTAAGCACACCAGTGCATGTGTGAATGATAGTATTCTGTACCTGTATCAAGAAAACATTATTTGGTTCCTAAACCATTAAACTATGTTATTTGTGTTATGGGATAAACTGAACACATGATCAGTTTTAGACGCCCAACCCACAAAACTGAAAATAAAATAATTGACAACGTTTTGGTCCATCTTAGACTATTATAAGTTGTGTAACAGAAAACAAAAGTGGTTGAGAAAGTGAGTTTAAAGTGAGAGAGAGATGAAAGAGAAGAGATAAAAGTCCAGGATGGGACAAACTTTATTTTGTTATTTTCAGATTAGTGGGCTGGGTTTCCAGCCTACTAATCGATTCCTGACCACTCCAATTTTCACTCAATTTTTCCTAACAACTCCAATTTTCAACTATGTTAGTGATTTATTGTCTGATAAAATTTTGTTGACAGTTGGAGAAATGAGAGATTTGTAAAGAAATACAAAGCTGAGAGTAGACTTTGTTGAAGGCCATTTTATCTATAAAGGGTTTATTGAAGCTAACAGATGCATAATGCCAATTGCTTGTGAAGAAAAATGATCCGGTGAAGCCTGAAAGGTCAGGTACTGAATTAAGTGCAGTATGATTATATTTTTTGCAGTATCAATTTCGTAAGAGCAGCAGCAATACTAGATTTTCTATGGGGAGCCCCTTCAGCTCCCTGGAGCTATCGGACTGATATGCGATATATTAGTCTAGGGCATTAGTCAATGGAGTTCAGCCTACTGGGTACCATAAGCCAGGTCCCAATGAGTCCCTGGCCCCCCCCTCAAAGAGGCACAGGGAGCAATGGACTCTGGAAACTCTCTTGTGGTAGGGAGTATTCCTTGTCTGCCATCGATCGGGGTTAGGCACTCAGAAAGGTAGGCGTAACTAAACAAACCCCACTTGGTAAGAAAATTGCAACCAAAAACCGAACAGGGAGGCAGAACTCTGCCAACTCTCAAGGAAACGAGCAAACGTCACACCACACTGCACCGCATGCAGCCCTCTCTTTCCCGGGTGGGGAGGCCCCGGGACCAGACCCCGTGCCAGCTACTCACACAGTCTAGTTCATTGGCTGATGCGATCTGGGGCGGTCGTCAACTCTGGCCTCAATTTCTTGGCAGTGTTTTGCCTTAGTGGTGTTCTCTGCTGTGCTGTGGTGTGGTGGCCAGGTGTAACATCAGTGTACTGGGGCTGCATGCGCTTAGGGATGCCTTCCCTAAGCGCCCTGTAAGTACAACCCCTGGGTGCTAGGGTTCTTTTTCATAGTGCCTTTGGAACTCCACTTCCGTAAAAGTTCCCATCTGGTTCTGTCCTAGGTTTAGACCTGGCTGAGCCTCATTTGGGTCACTGTCTCTCCCTCCTGAGGCGTTGCTGCCGCTACAGTCCCGCTATCAACTGTTTCTGGGGTGGTCCTGGGTCACTCGCCGGTTGCTTGAGTAGTTTGCAGGAGTCTGAACTTCACTGTGCTAGTTTATCTACTGGGTTGTGTTTGGCTTCGTTGATGGTATCCCACCTGCAAGCTTCGTCTCAGCACCAGTATAAAGTTTCCTGGTTTTTTTTTTTTGCCATTTTCTGTCTCTTCGTAGGCTGTCTTCCATTTCTTGGCTTTTTCAGGACTGTCATTTGATGCAGAATACTGTCGTCTCGTATTGTGCGCTGCTGGCGGAGCCGCTTCAGCTTGCGTTCGGGGTGGATGTCACTGCCGCCCTGTTCCGTAAGCTTTCTCGTGCTTTGTTTTACCTCTGGCTTGTTCATGCACTGCCTGAGCCTTCCTAGTCCTTGGACCGGGTGCCCTCTTTTCTCCTCGGTTTGTGGTGACCCTATCGATTCAAGACTGTTTATCCAAGGCTCTGTTTCTGTTGGCATTGGCCTCTTGGGGGTTGGGTTGGCGTGCTTCATGCTCTCTTCCAGCACAGGGGTTTCTGCTCTTTCGGTCCTGGTGGTCGGTTTGTTCGGTTGCAGCTATCTCCATTTTTGGTAAAGAATGAGACGGCGGCTTTACAGAGGGGCCCTTGGGTCATTGATGCTTGGTTGGTCAGGCTGGGAGGGGGGTGCATCATGTGTTGCACCCCCTCAGTGGTCAGGGACACACTTTGGGTTGATTCGGTTTCCCTCATTCCCTGTTCCCTGGCTCAGGTCTCCCAAGTCATCCGCAGGGTTATTAAGTCTAGGCAGCCTGTGGTCTATCCTCGTGCCCATGACATTCATAAGTTTGCTGCTTTGGCTGCTGTCTTTGGCAATATGTCTTGGGCTGACATTTGGGCATGGGGATTTTGGAGCTAAAACAGGGGTCCTAAAACAGCCGTCCGTCGTTTGGTAAACATTCCTGGTCCTGGGCGTTCGTGTGTGGCTTTGGGTCGCAAGTTGCAGCCAGTTGTCTCGACTTTGAGTCGAGGAGCGCTTGGTGGCTGCCTCCCGGGGTAAGTTCCTCTTTAACTTACCTTGGGTTATGTAGCTCCAGGGAGCCGAAGGAACTTCCCACAGAAAACCAGTGTTGAATGTAATGAAATGCCATTTTCTGGGTGAGCCCCGGAGGCTCCCTGGCAACCTACCTCCCTCCGGTCAGCGGTTTCGCTTTGCTTTTGATGCTCAGCCTCTGAACTGGGGTGAGAGAATAGCCAGCGCAGGGGGTCTGAGGCTTCCCCTTCCAGGGAGGGCTGCATGGACAAGAGACACGGCGGCGGTTGTGTTACGTTTGCTTGAGAGTTGGTCGAGTTCTGCCTCCCTGTTCGGTTTTCGATTGCAATTTTCTTACCAAATGGGATTTTTGTTTTGTTATGCCTACCTTTCTGGGTGCCTAACCCTGGTCGATGGCAGACAAGAATACCCCCAACCATATGGGGGTTTCCAGAGACCTCCCCTCCCCCCCCCTTCCAGAGAGGGGGGCCTCGTAGCCTGGTGGATAGCGCGCAGGACTCGTAATTCTGTGGCGCGGGTTCGATTCCCGCACGAGGCAGAAACAAATGGGCAAAGTTTCTTTCACCCTGAATGCCCCTGTTGCCTAGCAGTAAATAGGTACCTGAGAGTTAGTCAGCTGTCATGGGCTGCTTCCTGGGGGTGGAGGCCTGGTCGAGGACCGGGCCGCGGGGACACTAAAAAGCCCCGAAATCATCTCAAGATAACCTCAAGATAAGATAACCGACCATTGCTCCCTGTGCCTCTCCCAGAGGACCAGTTTCTGGCTTGGGGGGTCCCTGGTAGGCTGAACTCCATTGACTGATGCCCTAGAATAATATATCGCATATCAGTCCGATAGCTCCAGTAAGCCTCCGGGGCTCATCCAGAATATGGCGTGTCATTACATTCAGCGCTTTTTTTTTTTTTTATCTTTTCAACGGTGTTGTATCATTCGATAGCTGCAGACACTACTTTCTTCTTGGTTGAAGAGTTTGGCGTTATTAAAATTTTGGTGTTTCTCCTAGTTTGTGTGATGCAAGCATTATTGGTATCATTAATAATATGCATGTACTTGTGAGTAAATTTTTAAATTAAATTTTGGGGAATTCCCCTTTACATATACAGTAGTCACAATTACTTCAAGAAATTGTGTCCTTCCCTACTATGGTGACTGTCATTGTTTTGTATATAGCTTATATATTTTCTTGATTGTAAATGTTAGTGATTTTGAGGGGAACCGAGTAGTGGCTTGCTGAGATAGCTCTCCTCTGCTGAGCTCCTAGAGATAGGAGCCATACAGGGCTTCCATCAGCCATACAAGCCCTGTATGGCCTACTAAGAACCAGACCTAGAACTTGTCGCCCCCCTCCCCCCTCCCTCAAAAAAGCAGAGGGAGCCGAGGATTGTTAGATCATCCTCACTGAGAAAACATCCAAAAAGTAAGCTAAGCAATGCAGACAGGTTCACAGAAAGCAAAGCACCAAACAACTCTTCAAGCAATTTACTCGGCAGTCTGTCCTCATAAACAAAGATCAAGGTCCATTCCATGCACCCACCAAGCCCTGTTTATGAATTAAAGAATGAAAAGTGGTTTACACACAACTCACCTGACTCTTTTACTACTAACCTTTTTCATGAGTAACCCCCTTTCACTTTGGTAACGACACACACACAGTTGCTTCTCGCCGGTGATCTGGGTTTTTCTCTTTTATGAGGAGGGGGGGGGGGGGGGTTTGTACCAGTTGTACCTCCATGTACTATTGGGTTTGTCCAGAGGTCTCTATGATCCCACCTAGTGCCTTCTGGGGCTGACTACAATCAATTTCTCCAGTTGGTTCAGGATTTTTGTTTCCTCTCTGGTCCCAGTCTCCTTTGAGTTTGGGTTGGATTTCACCTTCAGACTCTGGTAACAATGTTCATGTTTCATTCTGGCTGGCAGGCAGTGCTCTGTTTTTCTTGGGGGCTTGGCATTTGTCATACCTGGATGCTTATGTGGCGGGAAGTGGGTTCCACATTTCAGGTGTTCTTGGGCGGTGCTGCTTTTGCGCCCATTGAGACCCTCTTGTTTACTCCAATTCTCCCGAAGGACATGAGCAGGTGGCAGCTCCATGTTCAGCTGCTTTTGTTCCTTTGGAGCCCTCACTACCAAGGATCACAGGGCTCATTCTCCCTTGGTAGCCATTTTACATGTCTGGGGAGTTGTGCTGTACTGACCAGTTCTGTTGCTGGCTGGTTGATGTGGCTCTGTTCTAGTTGCTCACTACCCTTCCTTGGGTGCTGGTAGCAGTGTTTCCCTGACCTGTCTCGTGAGTCAATGGGGCTGTGTTGTCCCAGGCTTAACTCTCTTTTCTGCCTTACCCCCTTTCTTTTTCCTGTGGAAGACATTTCTTCAGTTCTTTTGCAACAGCCCTTCATGGTTATTGGCAATACTGTACTGTACAGTGTATACCGTAATAATAATATTCATCATATTATTATTCCTGCAAATAGCGCCCGATAGCTGAGTGGACAGCGCTTCGGAGTCGTAGTCCCGAGGTTCCGGGTTCGATCCCCGGTGCAGGCGGAGACAAATGGGCAAAATGTTTCTTTCACCCTGATGCCCCTGTTACCTAGCAGTAAATAGGTACCTGGGAGTTAGAAAACTGCTACAGGTTGCTTCCTGGAGGTGTATCAAAAAGGAGACCTGGTCGAGGACCAGGCCGCGGGGACGCTAAGCCCCGAAATCATCTCGAGATGACATGCCCTTTGATGGCACGGTGGAGGGAATTTTTTGCCATTTCCTGATCTAGCCGTTCATGCGTGTTCCTGGTCATTTCCCAGGTTCTCTGGTGAGGGGTTCTCCTTCCAATACAGGGTGGTGGGTTGTGGTCTTCCCCCTCAAGTCCATGTGGTTATTTTGACATGGTTAGTTTCACAGGCTTGGTCGAGTTTGTCACCTCTCTTTCTAGTTGTTCCCAGTTCCCATGGGTCTGTGGTACATTCTCTACCCCTTTGTCTGTACATCTTCATGCCCTGACCGATCTTATGCATGGCCACTATATTTGGGTTTGCCTGGTTTTATAGGTGGCTTCCCATTTGGTATCTCTGGACCTTGTGGACATGTCCTGCTGTGTTCCTATTTCCCAGAGGTTTCAGGATTGGTTAGTTTTTTTTTTGTTTTTTTTTTGTCGAGTTTCACATCTTTGTCCTCTCGTTAACTGGTTGATTTGGTCTCTCAGTCAGTTTGTGTGCACCAGCAAGCCAGATTTCTAGTTTTTTCCAGACTGCCAGGTTTGGGTTCCTGGCGAACTGGTAGAAGTGTGTGACAATATTCGAAGAGTATAGTGTTTGTTTATGTTTATTTAATATAGTTTGGTTATGGCAGTTGGATATTTAAAATGGTACAATGGAATTGTGACAGGTTGAGATGAGGATGCTTGTTACATGCTGCTGGAGGAGTCAGGTAGGAAGTAGTGCTGAAGGTGGCTAGAAATGGAAAGCTCAATTGGAGACCTCGAGCGAGGGCGAGGGCCAGAGCGGAGAACTCTGATGGGGGGGGGGGGGGGGGGGAACACTGCTCGGATAAGGCTGGGAGCAAGACTTGTAGTAATAATAATTCATTGTGTAAGGGGACAGGAAGCCAGAGTGAATTCGAGGTCTTGTATCGAGGTCCCCCCTCCAAGGCCAAATTACTGACCCGACCCCAGGATGCAACACCACAATAAGCTGACTAACTCCTGAGTACCTACTCACTGCTAGGTGAACAGATGCATTAAGCGAAAGGAAATGTGCCCAACCACTTCTGTCCCGCCCAGGATTCAAACCCGGAATTCTCGATTGTGCGTCGAGAATGAACCTGACTGTACTACCAGAACCCCATTTTTTCAAGGGGTATCGGCTTGTAGTATCTGGTGTGGGAGTTGGAATTACAGTAGTGTTGATGCTTTGTCTCTGGACGTCTTATACTCGCATCCACCTGACTGTGTTGGATCCAGTTTGCTTGTCCCTTTTCAATTTGATATCATTTGGCCCAATGGAAATCAAACTAGTTACTTGAATCAGTCTCATTTTCACAGAGTGGGCCATCAACAATGCATTATTTTGTTGGTTGACTCTGCAAGATGTTTGTTCACCCTGAGATGGACTCCTTTGCATCAGCATGGAACCAGCATCTCCTCTACATGGCTCCATTCTGCAATCATGAGGTTCTTGCAATAAATGCCTTTCAGGTACAGCGATCGACCTGTTGCTCCCGGTGTTGTCCAGGTTGGAGATGTAGTCAGGATAGGTGATCCTTCTGGGTCCTTCGTGACTGTCTCAGCCTTGTTTTCTGGCTCTTCTGGCTCGGTGTCTGAACCTGGGCATTTTTTTTTTCTTTTGCTGCTGCTCTGCCTTTCAGCAAATTGGCCTGATGACATACCTTCCTGGACTGACTTTCTCCGTATCTGGACTTTGACACCAGTATTGCCATTTGTATGGTGTGCAGGTGATCGAGATGATATACTCGATATGTCATACTGTCGCCCCGAGTGGGCGACAGTATTTCGTTGGGGTGGCAGCATGACGTTTCTTAGCACTCCTTTTGCCTCTGCCACCCCCTCTTTTCCTCTATTTCAGTGGTTTTGTCTTTTTTGTCTTACTTGTTGATCAGTATCTTATATCTAATACTGCTGCCTGTTGTTATTTGGTCTTGACAAAGCTACTGCTCTCGTTTGGCATCGTCGTTTTCTCAGCACCATCTCTGAAGTTGTCTCGTGCCTTCTTTCAACTTCGGTTGGCTCATGCTGCTTCTGAGCCATCTTGGTCTCTTAATAGGGTGCTAGATTTCCTTTCCTCTGTTCACTGTTACCCCTTTCATTTGGAATACATTTCTTAAAGCCATTTTTGTTGCTCCCCTCCCCCCATTTTTTTTTTGTATTTTGGTAAGTAAAACCAAGCCAAGCAATGGTTACGATATGTTGTCTCAATGCACCACAATGTTCAGTGAATGAGAGTCCTCTATTTTTATCAAATTGAACCACTATCAATACTCCTCAGAAACCAAAGTAACAAGCAACAATATTACCTTGAAGGAATTGTGATAAAGTATATTTATATACTGTACTGTACTATATATTTATATAAAGTATATTCATATTTATATAAGATAGTCTACAGTCAACACACCACAACCATCAAACACACTCGAGGAAAATTTGGTATTGCCACCCCACTTGCTTAATTGTTACTGGGAAAGAAATATAAATTGTTATATATTTAATCATCTCCATTTGTGCATCACACCTTAACCTTACCTTGCTGGTCTAGAAGCTGTTAGGCTTACGTATCTCTCCAATTTGTTGACCTCTCACAGGCAAATTGTTACGTTCAATAAAGTGTACTCTAACTTGGCATTTCTGTACATTGTCAGTACAATAATGTAGAGAAACTTACCGTACCATACACGGCAAATTGAAATATCACAAACTGCAGTTAAAATGTAGTAATATTCAAAATACTGCTTATTGTTATAAAAATGGAATTGCTATATACAAATTTATAAGAAATTTAATATTTGATTACATTTGATCTTTAAATCTAAACTCAACAATTCCCTCTATACAGTTTATATATTCCCAATGTCCTACTCCCTCCCTCCAACACCCCATCAAGTGGTGGCCGCAGGACAAGTTTCTCCAAAGGTTTTAAAACCAGACAAATCTTTCAATCAATCAAGCTCTGTAACCCCATCCACCCCACGGTTTCATATATTGTACCATGCTCTTCCACGATGCTGATAATCTGTTACAACTTTATGATCCATTTATTTCATCCTTTTTCACCTTTCTCAAAAAAAAGATTCTCAGGTATTCTATTTCCCATTTCATTCCTTAATACAACACCTTATGTATACATCGTCATTAGATGGAGAATGTTGCAGTAATGTGGCCGAAACAAATAACCCAACCCAAACATGAAATAAAAATGACAGTATTTTGGTTCATCCTACAATAATCTTAAGCCATAACATCACAACTTAACAGTACCAGTAATTATACGTAATGAATGATATCCACATTGATGATAAATTTGGGGGTGGGGGGATAAATGATGGGGATGGGAGAATTGTAGTCGATAGACTTCCATAAGAAAAAATCCCAGTATACTTTCAGCAAATATTGTAACTGAACTTTGTTCAAGAAAGTATAAATTAAAAGGCCTATGTACACGTCTTAATTCCAAATTATACTTCAAGACATTAATCTACACTAAGAGTACGGTACACAAGACATGTTCAAGTCCAGTACTGGGAACTTGCTTTAGTCTTGACAAAATCTCTTGGCAAAAATTACCTTAAATATTTGATTGTCTACAAGTGACTTGTGCTCCAGGTAGTGCTACTATCACATGGCATTACACCTATATCACAGAGCTTTTGTTTTATCCTTTTGTTATTGTCATCTTAACTGGGAAGTACTGTAGCCTTTATTCTTCACAGTTACGTGCATTAAGTGGCACTGTAGCCACAGCTTCACGATGTTTCATAAACAGTACAGACTTATTTTACGGGCTGATAAGCCATTATCCATTTTTGGCTCAATTCTGTTGTAGTCACACCTCAATATTAAGCTCCTGCCAGCCGATTCTTCACTCACAATTTTGGACTTTGGAAAGTCTGGAGTAACCTCTCTGCTGGTTACTTGCTGATAATTTTAAGGTCTGTTATGTACGTACTCTAAACCAAAGTCCGCAGTTGCCGTTCTACCATGTGATCAATTATGATCTCCAGTATTAAGAATATCCACTCAATGCGCCAGATGGTGAATAAATTTTATATTCATGTAATTGAAGAGTACATACTGCAATTTAGAAGTTGCAGGTGTCTGCATATTTTGTAAAATGCTGTACTGTATTTAATAAAAACATAAGAACGAAGATAACCGCAGAAGGCCTAATGGCCCATATGAGGCAGCTCCTATTTATATCAACCCAATCTCATTCATATACATGTCTAACCCACACTTGAAACAATCAAAGGATCCTACTTCTATTATGTTACGGTGTATTTAGTTCCACAAATCAACAACCCTGTTACCAAACCAATATTTACCACTTGTCTTTCCTTAAATCTAAACTTATCCAATTTATACCCATTGTTTTGTGTTCATACTTCTTATATCCCTTTTGTTATGCCCATTCATCCACTTGTACACTTCTATTATGTCACCCCTAATTCTTTGCATTTCTAGAGAATGTAAGTTAAGCTTTGTCAATCTTCATACGACAGGTTTCTAATTTGCGGGATTAACTGTCATCCTATGCCAGATGCATTCTAGTGAATTTATATCCATTCTATAGTATGGTGACCAAAACTGAACTGCATAATCTAATAGGGGCCTAACAAAAGCAGGATATAGCCGAAGAATAACACCAGGTATTTTATTACCAACATCTTGAGAAATGAATCCCAGTGTCTATTTGCCTTATTACGAACATTTATGCATTGATTTTTGTATTTTAAATTCTTACTACCGTAAACAAGACTCCCACAACCCTTTCGCAATCTCAACACCCTCTATCTTGAGATGATTTCGGGGCTTAGCGTCCCCACGGCCCGGTCCTCGACCAGGCCTCCTTTTTGTTACACATCCCCAGGAAGCAGACCGCAAAAGCTGTCTAACTCCCAGGTACCTATTTACTGCTAGGTAACAGGAGGATCAGGATGAAAAACTCTGCCCATTTGTTTCCACCTCCACCGGGGATCGAACCCGGAACCTCAGGACCACGAATCCGAAGCGCTCTCCACTCGGCTGTCAGGCACCAATCTAGCTAACATCTTGTAACTTTCATCACTGCCTTGGCTCAACACCTTACACTTGTCAGCATTAAACTGCATCTGTTAATCTTTTGACCATTTCAAAACATTTAAATCGTCTTGAAGTGATAGCGAGTCTTTCTGTATTTATATCCCCTCTCCTGATTTTTATATCATTGGCAAATTTGCAAATATTGCTGCTCAAACCTGAATCTAAATCATTTATATATATTATGAATAACAGAGGTTATTCAAGGACAGAGCCTTGAGGCATTCCACTTACAACATTTTCCCACTAACTTAACTCCATTTATACTGTTTACTTTGGTAAAGCCATGCCCTAATCCAACTTAATACAGCACCCCCAATACCGTGAGCCTCTATCTTTTTAATCGATCTTTCATGTGGGACTGTATCAAAAGCTTTGCTAAACATGAAAAACATACAGTAGGTGTGAATGGCTCAAAAAATATTGTGGAACAAACTTGTTTGTATAATTTATATTAAGGTACAAGAGTAAAATATTTAAAATATAAATACATTACCTGTATTCTGAATAATACCAAATAAAGTCAAATTAGCAAAAACAGGGAAAATGGAATCTGATGGAAATTACTTACGCATTTAACCAACGATCAAAATTTCACGACATTCTTCTATGGAATTCAGATTTTCTGCGGAAAACTTAATTTTGGAAGAAAAATCCACTGGGCAGATTGGATCTATTGTTTAGAGATATATAGTATATATATAGATATATTTATGGAAGTCCAGATTTTTAAGGGAGAACTGTACATATGTACTTTTTTTATTTTCATAGATATGTGAAAGTGCTTTCACACATTTACATTTGAATTATTTGTGCTTTTGTTAGTGTACTCATCTTTGCCCATTTAGGGAAAAGTATAGTGAGTGCATGCATATGTATGTATATATTATGTATGTATGTATGTATGTGTGTGTGTGTATACAGTAGTACTAGAAATGCAAGTGCACACACACACACATATTTTATATATATATATATATATATATATATATATATATATATATATATATATATATATATATATATATATATATATATATATATATATATATATATATATATATATAAAATGTACAGCATGTATATATATTTTTTAATAGTACGTTCATGAGCATCAAAACATTTGTAATATAATGCTGATCATTTTCCTGAGTACTTTAAATGAATTGGTTGATTCGTGTGTTCATTCCACTTCAATATTGCAGGTCAACATTTAAACAGCCTAACATCAAATATATGGAAACAAAGTTGCTTATACTAATGCATTATGGAAAGCATGACTTCTTATGCCACGGCAATTGTTCCTATATAATTTTTAAATGTACTGGGTAATAATGGACATTTTTTATACAAATATTTTTTAGTACTGTACTGTACTTAATTCTAAAAATAAATTGAACTAGGCATAGTAATAAATAACTTCACCTGCTGCCATATTAACCATAAAAAGCCATCACTAACATATGAATAGTGCATAGTTTTATGTGGAAAAAATACCTGTTCTCCCAGATTATACATTATTATACACACTACACATCAAAATCAAAGACCAAACAGTGATACAGTGTACATAGAATTTGTATTTGATTATTGTTCACAAAAACTCAGCTCTGAGGGTTCAGACATTTTATCTTTCCACATCTTGATTAGTTACATTTCCATGTAAACTATTGATATTATTAGAAATTTAAAATTAGTCGTTATAGCCTGATGACTGAAAGTAATCAGTCTCATTTAGTCACGATTTAGTTTAGTAAGGCAAGTACCTTTCATTCTGCAATGTTGTCGTGTCAACAAGTTAGTCAGATTATCCAGTAACAACACAATCTCTTATATAACTAATTTACTTGACATTTTTTGTTTACTAACATCAAGTTTGTTACATCCAGTCTTTAAAGATGCATCTCTCATGTACATATTCAACAAGACATAATAAAGCAAGACTAGTGTTAAAAACAACTTGTCTATAGAAGTTTTCGGTGCAGGAAAGTACGGTATTACTTGAAGGATTCTTCAACTTAAATTTCTTCTTTACATAAATGATACATCATATTCATAAGTTTGATAATGGCAAGATTGTCATTTTTCAACAGAAATAAATTATCTGAAGTGCAGCATTCTCATACTGTACAAAGTGAAAACGTTTATCCATCTATGATCCAAGCACCATACATTTTGGGACAAATGTATGGTATTGTGTATGTACTGTACTTTGGTTTAGTGAGCCATCCTTTTGCACAAAATTTGGATACGAATTCAGATGTGCAAAATTTGTTTTTAATGCAAAATTCAAACTTGGTGAGGGTAGGGTTGCTTATACAAGAGCTTGGGTGAAATATTCACACAACCAAGCAGGTTTTAGTGCATCTTCTATATCATCTATTTCAAGTCTTGATCAAGTCTCCATGATCTGACCTCATGACACTTCTATTTGGTAATCTTGGGAGTGAACTCGTGGCTTGGAAGTGTCAGGAGCATTTAATAGTTGTTTTAAAAATTAAGTTTAACAAGTAGTTGTTTTGTACGGAAAGGTCTTACAGGAATGCATCCATCAACACATTGTAGGAACATATGCAGTACTATTTTCAGTGTATAAACCTTGTACTTGCCAGGGCTGGTCATGCACTATACATACAAGGTTGGTTACCTATTCAAATTGTACTGTGCCCCACGAAACTCAAAACGGACTCAATAAACCTAGCAGGTATTACAATCGTTGATTGAGGAATTAATCTAATGCCCAGTTTTTTCATTTAAGCAAGCATTCAGCGATCAGTAGTATGTAGATCATGCAATACAGCAAATCTTTATGGCAAACATTATTCACGTATTTGTACACCCTCTTCTTGCATGTGTGTATGCTCGCATAAAAAGAGGTTCTGTATGTAAATTTCCCAAGAAATTCAATGACGTCCAGTTTCAAAGCTAATTTTCTTTGACATCTGCAGAATTTTTGTTATACAGGTACTTATTAAATATTTGGTTTATCTGTGTTCCTACAGATTTCCATATAAACTGCAGCTTTTATAAAGCACTACATGTATCTTACTCTTGTACAGTACTTTGGTTGATTAAATTGTCATAAATTGGGCTAAAATATTGGAAAAAAATGAGATAAATTACGAATGGGAAAAATTAGTGCCAATGACATGGCACAGTGAATGATATGAAAGTCATGCAGTCATTTGATTAAATACCATTGTTTGAGACTAGTAACTGGTATGGTGACTTTGCAAGCAGCCTCACCCTTGGCAAATCAAAGATGCTTCTTGAAACTGACAATGAAAAACCATTTTAATTTTAATTTAAAACATCAGCATTAAGGTAGTTTCACTAGGTAATTACACACTTGGGTAACTACTAGAAATTTTGTTTGACCAAACCACACACTAGAAGGTGAAGGGACGACGACGTTTCGGTCTGTCCTGGACCATTCTCAAGTGTCTCAATCGACTCGAGAATGGTCCAAGACGGACCGAAATGTCGTCGTCCCTTCACCTAGTGTGTGGTCTGGTCAAACTACTTCAGCCACGTTATTGTGACTCATTGCCTGCATACTAGAAATTTTGTTTATATTAGAGAAGGTTATATATGCTAGGGTTTCAGGTAGAAGTGTTTGGTAATACTTAACCCGCTGGTTATTCAGTGATGCAATTTTAGTACCGTTCACAAATTTCACTGCTACACCCTTTCTAGTTGTGACTATTCATACTTAAATTATTTAACAATATTTATCAGGCTTATTTAGCACTAAGTTTACCTAAAGCATGGAAAGTAACATTATAAATAGGAAGATGTGCTATTCATTAATGGTGCTTTTGATGAGGTTTATATTTGTCTTTTAAATAAGAGTACAATATTGTCTTAAGATATAGTCTTTAAAATACACAGATCCAAGAGAAACATCCATATATGAAGCTGCTGTAAAAGACGACCACCCGCTATAATTACGAGATAAACTCTTGCTCTGAATACTATGCTAAAGGCATGCTTCTTGCTGTAATTATCATCAGAATAGGCACAGGTATGCTGAGCTGCCGCATAGCATTAGTGTTTACAGCAAAACTCCCTCAAAGTTTTCAGGAATGTGAAAATATTGCAAATTTTCTATTTTCCTGCAATGTAGCTCAGTCTGTACTGTTACATTTTATGTAAGTTTTATACTCTCTACGTAATATACAAATGCACACATTATACAGTACGGTATATATTTTATATACATATATCTTTATGTACATACAGGTATACACATTCATATACACATACTGTACATACATTTATATATACTGTATACACATATAGTATGTCAAATATAACATGGTATATTATATTCTGTATACAGTGCATAGAAACATATATACAGCACCTGCAGTTGACACAGTAATAAAAGTTGCAAGATTTCATTAGAGACTTCTCCCATAGCATACTCGCTGGTGCGCCGCAGCATACACGCTGGTGCGCCGCAGCATACACGCTGGTGCGCCGCAGCATACACGCTGGTGCGCCGCAGCATACACGCTGGTGCGCCGCAGCATACACGCTGGTGCGCCGCAGCATACACGCTGGTGCGCCGCAGCATGCACGCTGGTGCGCCGCAGCATGCACGCTGGTGCGCCGCAGCATACACGCTGGTGCACCGCAGCATACACGCTGGTGCGCCGCAGCATACACGCTGGTGCACCGCAGCATACACGCTGGTGCGCCGCAGCATACACGCTGGTGCGCCACAGCATACACGCTGGTGCGCCACAGCATACACGCTGGTGCGCCGCAGCATACACACTGGTGCGCCGCAGCATACACGCTGGTGCACCGCAGCATGCACGCTGGTGCACCGCAGCATACACGCTGGTGCACCGCAGCATGCACGCTGGTGCACCGCAGCATGCACGCTGGTGCGCCGCAGCATACATGCTGGTGCACCGCAGCATATGCTAGTATACTGTAACATACTGAATAGGTCAACATAATTCTGAATATTAATTTGAAAGTTATCTTCACCTTATTTGAAAGGGCACACTAATGTTTACTGGAACTATTGAAAATAATCAAATCTCTATTTTGTTTCTTCATTCATATTATGTTACCCACAGTCTCATAGCTACAGATATTTCAGGTCATCTTCTCGGGATATTCATACTTGAGAAGGCCCAGAAGTTTTCTTGCAAGTATGGACTGGGGATGAGTTTGGAGATCCATCTTTTGGAGTGTCCACTGGGGAGGATGTAGAAGATGGATATCGATTTTTATAATGCTGTATCAAAGGTATTGCATTAAGAATCAGTCCACAACAAACAATGAAGATCCCAGATACAACAAATGGCACTACATAATCACCGGTTGTGTCTGCAATATATCCTGTAAAAATAAAAAAATATGGTTGTAATGAACAACTAAAATGCACTTATTCAGATTGAAATTATAAAATAAAATTATTATTGTATTTTACCAAAGACATCACATATTCTTTCAGTCCACCCTTGCATTCATATTTTGGTTTCCACTTTTTGTGTTGATCCTCATTCCTCGTAGAATCTTCCACCACCATATCCATTTACACAATTTCCATGCCACCCATAACAAACTTTGCTAATACAGGCACTTTCATTTTTCTGGCCCCCTCCCCTCCCCCCTCAAGGGTGTTGGCTTGACTGGGCCATGGGGAATCTTAGTGTCATTCTTAGGCAAGTAAGGGGTGGCTTCTGCTCTGCCCTCCTGCCTGCTGTGCCAACGTGAAACCAAACATTCCCGCCGACATTAGAATTTTGTATCGATCACCAGACTGCCAACCTGAGAGCTTATCCATCTTCTTGAGGTTATCTTGAGATGATTTTGGGGCTTTAGTGTCCCCGTGGCCCGGTCCTCGACCAGGCTTCCACCCCCAGGAAGCAGCCTGTGACAGCTGACTAACACCCAGGTACCTATTTTACTGCTAGGTAACAGGGGCATAGGGTGAAAGAAACTCTGCCCATTGTTTCTCACCGGTGCCCGGGATTGAACTCGGGACCACAGGATCACAAGTCCAGTGTGCTGTCCGCTTGGCTGACCAGCTTCATGAAGGGCTGCCTTGCGCAGATTAACATGGGTATTCAATTTGGTGCACACACAGGAGAAATGAATCTTTGTACCAACATAGGCAAAATATTTTGTTACTCTGGTCAGCCTCTTCCAGGATAAAAAGGGCAAGTGCCATTATGGACAACAACTGGCTCGTGCTCCCTCGCTGCCCTTGTACATGTTACGTCATGCTTATCCAACCATATTATTTCTATTTCTTATGGATATTTTGCCATTTCTCCTTTGATTCATACCAGTCTCTCTTCAGGGATACGCTCACACTGCTTATCAGGAGGCTTTGACCCGCTCTCTAGGATTGTTTCTTTATCTTGGGAACATTGATATACAACTCATTTTCAACCCCCCCTCCTCCCTCTGTTTGGCTGGGAGTATGTGGCTGGATCCCTTTCTTGGGTCCCCTTTCCCACGTTTACATTCCTTCCTCCTCAGCCATTCTCCACATGTGGTTCCATCCCCTGCCTATCAGCATCTCCACTGCCAATGCTAACCCCTACAGGCCCCATTTCCCCTTTCCACTTTTATCCTCCCTTCTGCCCTTTGGTCCTCGTGCTGCCCTCATGGTCATAGTGGACGTCTGCCTCTATCGCTGCTACCCTCGATATCCGTATCCAAGACTGTTCCCGACATCACAAACTACATTGCGACCACCAGCTCCATCCATCTTAACTTCCATCTTCAAGCAAGAAGCATAAGCCAGATCATGCCTCTTCCTTTCCTACAGGTAAGCCTGTCTCAGTCTGCGACCCAAATGTCTGTTGCAAATGTGCTCGTCTCCCACTTCTCGGCTATTAGAACCAGTCCTCGCCTCCATCCTAAATAACCTGTATGTTGTAAGGTCATAGGATAAATTTAAGATTCTTGCATCAATTCTTTTAACCTCTTCCTACATAGTGTCAAGAGTATAAATTGGCCAAAAATTTTATGCATGTTCATTATTTCACACATAACAGTCAGTGTCCCTTCTAAAGAAAAGTTATACACCCAAGGAATATTATTTAACTTATTAAGAAATCAATCGCTTAACTTATTAAGAAATCAATCACTATCACAACAGCCATACAGTGCTTTTTCTTATTTAGACATAGCAGCTAAATACAGTATTACAGCAATATCAATGACTAAAATTACATATATATACTGTACTGTATTAATACTAAATTTCGGTAAAATTACTAGTGCTCCTTCAAAACATGTAAAACTGAAACAAAGATTAACACTTACCTACAACTGGAGGTCCAATAAGGTTTGCAAGACCTTGTATGAGCAGCAACAGACCATATGTTTTACTGAATGCTTCTAGGCTTACTAGTTCAACCAAGATGACCGATGTCAGGGCATAGTTTGCCGATATAAATAATCCAAATACACCCGCAGCCATAGCTAACAACCAGTAATTAGTTAAGAACGGCATAAAGATGACACTGAATCCACAGATCACCATAGACACATTGTATATTAGCATCGGTGACGACCATGAACGATCACCAACGTATCCCATCAATACCTGAAACAATTGAAAACTAATTGAACTTTTGTAATGGCAATTTATATAATTAGTAAGAGTTGAAATTGCAAGAGCTTGAAAGTCAAACGCAATCACAGAATTCTACATGTACACAATTCAGTTCGACTATTATACTTGGATATAGAAAATTGCCATTTATTATTATTATTAATAGTGTATTTTCAGTGTCGAGCTAACAATATGAGTAGCAACGTGAATTTTACACCAATTTCCAAATGGATTGAATGTGTTGCACACAACTTGCTTGCCATGTGGTCGGTGATAAAGATGTTGATCAATAGCTGTTGGTTCTCTTTATGTTGACAAATAGTGACCATTGTTTTCAAAAACGGTGTCCCTGAATTAGCTATTTCTATGAAATCTGACGAATCTATTAAAAATCTATAAAATTTCATGTTTTTACCTAATTATAATACAAAAACAGATTTTTAAACAAACCAAATCTTTATTGAGAACTTTCAACTTGTGTTCTGTCAGATTCCTGCACAAGTTGAAAGTTCTCGATAAAGATTTGGCTTACTATTTAAAAATCTGTACAGTATGATAATTAGGTAAAAACATGAAATTTTATAGGAATTTAATAGATTCGGCAGATTTCACAGACAAAGATAGCTAATTCTTGGACACCCTGTACAGGTTAATTGGCAAGATAACAATAAGGCTCATTTTGCCCTTCAAAGTCCTGATGTGCTAAGTATGGTTTAATTATGCATTAGGCTACTGCTTGATTCTTCCCAATAAGAAACGTGTAGATCTATCTTGTTCAATAGGGAGCCTACAACTATTTTGACAAATGCTGGCATGTCAATGCAGTCACATTGGGAGCCGGTCGGCCGAGCGTACAGCATGCTGGACTTGTGATCCTGTGGTCCCGGGTTCGATCCCAGGCGCCGGCGAGAAACAATGGGCAGAGTTTCTTTCACCCTATGCCCCTGTTACCTAGCAGTAAAATAGGTACCTGGGTGTTAGTCAGCTGTCACGGGCTGCTTCCTGGGGGTGGAGGCCTGGTCGAGGACTGGGCCGCGGGGACACTAAAGCCCCGAAATCATCTCAAGATAACCTCAAGATACATGTGGTGGATGGTCTGTTTGCACTATGGCAGATCAATCTATACTCTGACTCATTACCTATAGTACTGAACTTCAATTGAACATTACTACAATCAATTGTATTATTTTAAACGGCAAATCACAGAAAAAATGCATTTATTAAAAGTATTTAAGTGCTTGCATGTGACAAAATTTTACTTTAATCTTAAATGCCAATTCTGTCAATGTAGGAGATGGTAAATGCAGTAACAATATTATAAACAGAACACAAGACCTACCTCTACAATATTAATAAGTGAACAAGATAATAACTAGAAGATAGAAGAAAAAGTGGTGATATGACCACAATGTACAAAATAGTAACAGAATTCAACACGATTGAGAAGAATTTCTGAGACCTGGAACTTCAAGAACAGGAGGTCATAGATTTAAAAAAACTAAACAAAGCTGCCAAAAATTTTTAAGAAAATTCACTATTGCAAACAAGAGTGGCAGACAGTTTGAACAAATTAAGCGAGAAGGTGATGGAGGCTAAAACTGTCAGGAGTTACAAAGAGTTATACGTCAGTGCTGGGATGACAGGACACCACGAACTCTCATCCTGTAACTACACTTAAGTACAAGAGTGCAAACACGTACATATTTAGCTTCAGAAAAATCACATTCACAGGAAAGCAAGATTAGATATCGGACCCCGTTAGTAACTTCAGCACACAACATGGCTCAGAAAGCTCCAGGATTATTTCTATCTAGGTGGTAGTGTAGGATAGGGGTGCAAAAATGTCCCAAATTCTATAAATACAGTATACCAAGGTAATAGGATGTGGAAAGTTACAAATATTGAGAAAACAATATACAATCATGAGGAAAGTTTTAAGCAAGGGCTACCAGCAGCAGATGAAAATCATAATGATGGTGGACTAACTGATCCTGTAATGTCAACAACACAAATTTTGAAGGTGTCACTGAAGAACAAATAATGAAAGGAGGGTTACTTTGATTATTAGTAAAGATTGACGATTTACTAAGGATTCTTGAAACAGTTTCTTACACTAGGTACAGAGAATGAAGATCTTGAAAGTAAGATTGTTCTGCACAAAAGTATTTTACAGCAACAGAAGAAAGTTATTAGCTTGACTGACACAGTAAGGAGGCAGGAGAAACAAATTAAGGATCTAGTACGAAGGGGAAAAAAAAAAGCTGAAAACCCAAGGGAGTGGAATTTGAAAAAGTTGATGATAAATTTGGACGAGAACTTGGAGCAACTCGACAAACTAGCCAAAACAAGGATTAGGTACATAAGCTAGACAATTCATGGGTAACTTAAATGAAAGAAATTACTAAAGGCTTAGAAAAGTATAAAGAGGAAATAAACAAATATGTAATTTGTATAAGAGAAAAACAAAGTAGTACATTAGGATATCAAAAACAGAAATGAGCAGCCAGGAACTGACATTAGACAAGCAACTAAGAATGAACTGGTTAAGAGCTGTAAATTAGTACAGAACATTGTAGATAAAAGTATTATAATAGTTTTATGGATGTTTGGAAAAGGAGATAATATCTAGGGTGGAAAGAGCAGCAGAAAAGTAATAACAAAAAAATTACTGAGAAAATGGTAGATTTAGGTGAAGACCTCTCATCTAAGGTCAATGATTTCTGGAATATAGGCAAATATGTAAAAGGTAAGACTTGCCCCTTAAGGGTGACATTAAATGGAGTGAAGCAAATGACAGAAGTGTTTAGGAACATCAGGAAATTGCAAGGTGAAGAAGATAGGAATCTATGGTATTAAGATGAGGTCTTTCAAAGTACGACAGGGAAGCTGGAACTGAACCTTGATGAAGCAAATTGTCTAAATGAGGATAGTAATGAATGAAGAACTTATATATTTTTCTATAAGGTGAAAGGGCTCGGAAGTTAGAGAGATGGTATATGAAAGCAAACCAACAAAATTGTTAAAGGTAGGGGGGGGAGTGATGGGAAAAATGAAAGGGGAACATGTTACTGAAAATGCTGTACACTAACAGAGATAGGGTTAGGATGGTAGAATGGTAGGATGGGGGAGGCGGTCGGCCGAGCGAACAGCACGCTGGACTCGTGATCCTGTGGTCCCGGGTTCAATCCCGGGCGCCGGCGAGAAACAATGGGCAGAGTTTCTTTCACCCTATGCCCCTGTTACCTAGCAGTAAAATAGGTACCTGCGTGTTAGTCAGCTGTCACGGGCTGCTTCCTGGGGGTGGAGGCCTGGTCGAGGGGACACTAAAGCCCCGAAATCATCTCAAGATAACCTCAAGAAGAAGGAGGAGGAGAAGAGAAGATAAGAAGAAGAGAAGAAGAAGGAGAGAGAAAAGGAAGAAGAAATGAAGACAAGAAGAAAAGAAGAAGAGAAGAGAAGAAGAAAATAAAGAGATGAGAAGAAGAAGAAAGAAGGAAGAAGAATAAGAACAAAGAGGAAACTAGAAGAAAGAAGAGGAAAAGTGAAGACATGGAAAAAAGAAGAGGAGAGGAGAAAAGTGAGGAGAGAGAGAACAAGAGTGCAGAACAGAACAAAGCAAGGCAGACAGAGAGAAAGAGCATGCACACACACACACACATTATATATAGTGTGTTTTCTGAGGTACATTACCATGCATATTATATATAGTGTGTTTTCTGAGGTACATTACCATGCAAACATTCTTATACTGTAACAACATTTCAAACTCTTACCATTCCCAAGCAGTTCAGTATTCCAATGACAGAAATGAGATTTGCACTGTCATCAGCTGAGACACCAACTCCCTGGGCATAATCAGTTAAATACATGTAGACGGTGTCATAGAAAACATATAAAATGAAGTTTGACAATGCAAAAATTAGATAAGAAGCCTCCATGCAGTAGCTGATGTCCACACATGATGTCATCATTTCTCCCATGTCATCCAAGTATGTCCAGGCTCTCTGTAACATGAGAGAGCTCTATTAAGGTACTGCCATGTATATATGCATATGCATTGGATGTGTCTATGCTTCTATTCAGAAAAAGCGTGGACTTTATTATGCTGAAATGGAAGAAAATTTATGAAATTTTAGACCAAAAATTTGAGTGAGATCAACTCCTAAGAGAAAGAAAATAATTAAAACAAAAGAATAGAGCAGCTTTAATTAGTTGCTGACGCAAAGGAAGAAGTCTGACCGTGAAGGATATGGCAAACATTGGCAACAATATTAACACACGAGACAAGATTCACTAAACTACTGTATTAACAAATGTGTCGAAATTTCAAGAGAAGCCTAATAAAATGGATAAACCATCTTCAGAGCTCAATTTATTTGCACAAAAGCTATGTTATATTCTGGTCTGGTTAATCTTGGGTATTGAACTTTTTTGTTTTTATTACAGAGATAAGTGAAAAGATTCAGAGACCCACAGTGCAGTTAAAAAGTACTACATTGAGTGGTTATATAAGTACAGAAGACCAATATGGTTATTTTAGAAGTACGGCAGTACACTGTACTAACATGGTAGTACTATCGCATGAGAAATAGGCACCCAAGTACGGTATACATAAATTACTTTACTTTTCCAATGTTTGACTGCAGTACAGTTTTGAGGACTTACAAGGGGAACCATATGGGTCAGTATTTATGACAAATTTAATATAAATTCTGTAGTATAACAAATATAAGGCCTAAGCATTTTTTGGTAGTGAATTAGAGTAAAAAGTATACTGCACAATGAAATGTGTAAAATGTAGAACTAAAAACTAAAATTTATTAACAAATAAAATATCTAATAAATAAGTATTAATGATGTGTAATAAGCAGTAAGAAAAATAAGTATAACATTTATGAGGATAAATTACTGCAAATGTACAGGAAAATGGAAATATTAACAGGTATATAATTGATTATGAAAAACAAAAAGTAAGATGAGGAAGTAAGAACTGTATAGGTGAAGACCTGAATATCAAAGGAGAATAATGTGAGCAGTAATTAGAAATTAATATAATTAACATAACTAATTATGAGTGAACTGCAAGAACAGAAATAAAAGGATGTTGACCAGACCACACACTAGAAGGTGAAGGGACGACGACGGACCAGGACGGACCGAAACGTCATCGTCCCTTCACCTTCTAGTGTGTGGTCTGGTCAACATACTTTAGCCACGTTATTGTGACTCATCGCCTGCAGAAATAAAAGGAACTTGAGAAACATTAAGACACTCATTTGAAGCGGATCCCACTGAAGGCCCGTGGTTACAGGAGGAGAGGAGAGAAGACAGGCAAAGAAAAACCGAGAGGGCTCTCATCTTTGCTCACCTCATCTTGTGATTTAGCTATTGTGATGATGGAATTTCGATAAATGTCTGGGCATGATGAAGCCCTCAGCCGATAGCGGTGGATGTTCAGCATCGCTCCTCGGTATGTCATTGATTGTCTGCAAATCCCCGTCACAATGTTAGTGAAATTGGAATTCTATAGATTATCAGTTATAATACCCTCTACACTATACACTATATAATACACTCTTGGACCATCATAAGTGTAGCAATTGGAAAATAAGCAACCTAAAAAGGTACATTTTTTGCATGAAAACCATATTAAGCAAGAAGATATATCCCAATGGTTTCTCATTTCCTATTGAGAAGACTTATCGGGGTTCCCCCATGACCCGGGGGAACCTTATCGGGTTCCCCCTTTGGCCAACAAGTTACCTTTCCCAGGATGCAACCCACTACAGATAACTCCCATATACTGTAGCCACTACTATATCAACAGAGGCATTAGGTGTAAACAAATACTGTAAAAACAATTACAAACATTTTGTTTTAAACTATTTCCTCACCCAGCATACTAAATGTTCAAAAAAATATGCATTTCACTCAAAATGATGTACAGTACCCAGTACTGTATAGTACAGTGTTGTACTGATAAATCATAGCCAATTATTATTTTAAATTTGCCCACTAAGCAGCTCATACACATGATTTTAACCATTCCATGACCTCCCAAAGAATTGGTGTGGGGTGCAAGATAGAAAACTATCTATACAACTATCTCGCCACAAATATAAATTGTTGACCAGACCACACACTAGAAGGTGAATGAACGACGACGTTTCGGTCCGTCCTGGACCATTCTCAAGTCGATTGAGACTTGAGAATGGTCCAGGACGGACCGAAACGTCGTCGTCCCTTCACCTTCTAGTGTGTGGTCTGGTCAAAATAACCTTATTCTCACAGAGCAGGCAGACTCTGTGTTAACTGAATATTAATATAATATAGAGCTAGATGTTAGCTATTCTTAGAACTGTTAAAGTAACAAGTAAATGTATGTCTGGGAAGACTTGTGATTGTTACTGTACGATCAGTTGAGTATCCGTCAGGCAGCGATCATGGAAGGCAGAGTGTTCCTAGAGTGTCCTTCTCTGCTGGGTTTTTGGACTGACCGATCGCACGACCTTGTGGGCCGTTTCCTTACCTCTTCTCATCCTCCTCCTCTCTTCTCTCTCCTTATTCTGTGTTACCAAGTACCTAACCTTTGAGTATTTGTGCCACCGAGTTTTAAAATACAGTGGTGCCTCGATTTATGATGGTAATCCATTCCCAGAGATGTATCGTAAGTCAAAACGATTTTTCCTATAAGAAATAAAGGGAATTGAATTAATCCGTTCCACACCCTCAAGAATATTAACTTAAAAATACATTTTATACTGAATACAATTTTTTTCTCTCTAACTACAATACAGTACATATGTTTATCTTACCTTTATGGAGGACTCTTGATGGCGTATGGAAGATGGTGATGAGGGAGGAGGAGAGGTGTTAGTGTTTGGAAGGGAAGTCCCCTTCCATTATGACATCAGGCAGGGAGGACTTCTCTGGGGTACACACACTGGCACATTTTGCCTGCATACCACTAGGACCTGCTTCTGGCCCACTGCTTGATTTTCTCACTAAAAATCGTTCCATTGAAGAGTGTTCTGCTCTTCTTTGCAACACTTGTCTGTAGTGAGGCATCATTGTCATTAATAAGATCAATGTAACAGCCTGCTACAGCTTTATCTGGGCGATTCTTTTCAGCAAAACTTTGCAGTTCTTCCCATACTGCACACATTTTCTTAATTAATGAGGAAGGGACATCCTCTACTGCCGCCGCCGCCGCCTCCTCCCCTGAAGATTTGTTGTACTGCCTAGCTAGTTCAACAACACCATTTTACCATTTTCATGTTTACGAATGATCTCTTGTTTTTCCTCTATGGTCATTCTTACATGTGTTTTCTTATGTTAAACCCTACCACTGACTTTCTTCAGACCCATGGAGTGATATATAATAATCAGTTTTATGTTCAAAAAGCAAAAAAATCACCACAAAAATGGAATTTCTTATAAGTGTGATCATCACTAAGCAGGTGGCTCTAGTAAACTGAGGCAGATCGGCCAGCACGACCGGGAACCATGTGCTTGGTCGACCCGAATGTGTATCAACGAATATTGTTAGTCGACAACACTATCGTAAGTCGAGTCGCATTTTTCAATCAAATTTATATCTTAACTCGAAATTATCGTAAGTCGAGGTCCCACTGTATTGTGTCCTCTTAAGCCGGTGTTTGAGCCCCAAACATTAACTCTGGGGTGGCTAAGAGAGAGCATGTGTGCCTTTGTTTACTGTGAAACCTATGTGTGTTCTGTTCCTTTAGGAACGTAGACTTTACCCTTAGTTGCTGTTTGTAAGCCTTGTATCCTCCTTATGTGGATTCAAGGGGGTTAATGTAACATCGAGTTGGTAAAGTATTTGTTGTATTTTTGGGGGTTTATGAGGGGGTTAATAAATAAACACTAAGATTATATTAGAGTATCCTTTTACCCTGTTTGAAGTGGAGGAGGTTAATCACACTAGATTAGACTTATTACGTCAAGTATTATTTGCTGGGAATTGTCTTCCCTGGGGGCCGGGCCTAACCTAACTCCACTACTTTAGGAACTCCTTGACCTTAGCTATTGGCCCCTCACAGAGTAAGCACGAGTTACACCCATAACACCTCTCCTCGTAACTCTAGTTTTTCAGTTCCGGAAGCCATTTTGTAGCATGAGTTTGCACCTTTTCCAGTTTATTGCTGTGTTTGAGATATGGGGAAAGTACAACTGCTGCATTTTCCAATTTTGGTCATAAAAGTCATGAACAGTTTCTTAGTACAGTAGATACTCGAGTGACGACTGCCTCAAATGGCGAGCAATTTGGGTAACAAGCGCCCCGATCGCAGACAATTCGTCTCATTAGGCGATCGCTTGTTTGAATAATGCAAACACCACATAGTAGGGTCGCGGCTCCGACAACAGTGTTGTTGTGGTGTAGCGCATGACCAGTATCCCTCTGCATCGTTTCGCATATAATTGTGATAATCGTGGGTTGTGTGGGTTTGTGACTACACTTCTTAACGCACGATGTCGGCAAAGAAGCAGCTTGGTAAAGAATGTGTAGGCAAGGGGAAGAAAGAGCCAATCACTGTGGACATTAAGAAAGAAATCATAGCAAAACATGAGCGTGGTGTTTGTGTGGCTAATCTTGCCAGGGAGTATGGCAGGTCTTTCTCAACAATTAGCACCATTTTGAAGAGGAAGGAACAATTTAAGACGCTTGACGTGGCCAAAGGAGTTACCAAGATCACCAAGAAACGTCCAAAACTCCTAGACGATGTTGAAAGGCTACTGCTGGTTTGGATGAATGAACGTCAATTACATGGCGATAGTCTCTCTGAAGCTATCATTTGTGCTAAGGCAAGGGTGCTGTATGTGGACCTTGTCAGGAAGATACCAGGTGCGTCGTCTGAAGATGAGGAGTTATTTAAGGCAAGCCATGAATGGTTCGAGAACTTTAGGAAGAGGAGCGGTATACACAATGTTGTGCGACATAGGGAGGCTGCCAGCTCTGATAAAGCTGCTGCCGAGACTTTTGTGCCACAGTTCTAGGAATTAGTGGATCGGGAGCAGTTCTTGCCTCAACAGGTTTTCAATTGTAATGAGACTGGGCTGTTTTGTAAAAAATTGACGAAGACGACCTACATCACGCAAGAGGAAGAATCATTGCCTGACCACAAACCGATGAAGGATCGGCTCACCCTCATGCTCTGCGCCAATGCAAGTGGCGATTGCAAGGTAAAGCCGCTGCTCGTCTACCACTCAGAAAATCCACGAGTGTTCAAGGCGTGTAAGGTGCACAAGACACGGCTGAATGTGATGTGGAGGTCCAACAAGAAGTCCTGGGTCACGCGGATCTTATTCAGTGAATGGGTAAATGACGTTTTTGGCCCCACAGTGAGGAATTATCTTGTTGAGAAGCAGTTACCACTCAAGGCCTTGCTTGTGCTCGACAATGCACCTGTGCATCCTCCACAAATGCAAGATGATCTGTTCCCGAAGAATCAGTTCATCATCAAGTTTCTTCCTCCAACCACCACTCCACTCCTCCAACCCATGGACCAGCAAGTCACTGCTAACTTTAAGAAGCTGTACATGAAGGCTTTGTTGGAGAGGTGTGTTCATGTGATAGACACTACAGAGCTGACCCTCGAACAATTGTGGAAGGACCACTTCAATATCATGGGAGCCTTGTATTTGATGGAAAAGGCCTGGGAAGGAGTGTCACGGAGGACCCTACACGCTGCATGGCGAAATCTGTGGCCGGAGGGTGTCCCTGAGTGAGACTTTGAAGGTTTCAGTCCTGCACTTGCAGCCGCACCTGTGGATGACCCGGACGCGCTTTTAGTGGATGATATTGTTGCTCTGGGGCCAACATTGGGTCTAGAGGTGCATGCCGCTGATGTGCAGGAATTAGTGGAGGAGTACAGTGATGAACAGACCACTGAAGAACTCCTGGAACTGCAGAAAGAGCTAGTGCAACAGGAGGTAAAGGAGCTCTCATCGGGGGAGGAGGAGGTATGGGAGGATGCTGTTCCGTCCAGTGAGATCAGGGACGTGTTGGGAATGTTTGAAAAGGTGACCGCATTCACGGAAAAACATCTCCCTGATAAGGCGGTGACAACACGTTGCGTGAACGTGTTTAATGACAATGTGCTGTCTCTGTTTAGGAACATCCTAAAACATAGACAACACCAAGTGGCACTCGATACGGTCTGTGGAAAGGGTGAGAAAAGACGTGCAAGTGATAGTGAACCATAACCCGGTCCCAGTGGGGTTAAATTCCCAAAGAGAGAGAGCCCGCCTGACCCACAGGTGGAGTCTCCCTCCACGCCGTAACCCCCTCTCCTTCCCACCTCCCGATCGTCTATCTCAAGCCAGCAACGTCTTCATAAAGTAAAGTGAATGTAAAAATGGGAACAGGCAAACAAAACATTTATTGTACATGTATAGTATCATATTACCAGTGTATAATGTCATATTATTGTTTTTGGGGCTGGAACGGATTATTTCTATTTACATTATTTTCAATGGGGAACTTTGTTTTGAATGACGTCAGTTTCACATGACGACCACGGCGCCGGAACGGATTAAATTCGTTATTCGAGGTTCCACTATTTTATCATCCATGTAATTAAAAGCGTGTCTGAAGTTGTTAAGTGCTGTATACGCTCTTCTCACATGAACACACATGTTTTTTGTGTGTTCCTCTGATGACAGTTTACTATCAAAAACATCCCTTAGGTCTCGTTCTTTATTAGTGTTTTGTAATTCCTTTCCACATAAGTTGTGTGTGGTCTATTTTCTGCAATTCCACATTCCATAATATATTTTTATCTTATTTTTTACCAAAGAGCCACTAACACTAGTGGCCTCGACGAGGACAAGAAGCGATTTGATTGTCAAAGGTCCCTCCATTTGCCTTTATGATCTTTTTCCAGCTGAATTTAAAATGTAACAGTTTTGGCATTTACAGCTTCGGCGGGTAGGCGGTTCCATGGGTTTATAACCATGTGGGTGAAAAAGCATCTCCTGTTCTGAGTCCAGTTCTCATTGTGGCTTGTTGAGCTTGAAACCGTTGCTCCTTGTTGGTGTTACATCTGACCTTTTGAAGACATTTCCAGATCAACATCCTCCAATTTGTAAATTGTGCCCCGCATGCAGGATCTTGCATTTGCCAGTCCCCTGACAATTTGTGGAGTTCCTATAGATCTTTTTGTAAGACCACATCATTATCACTTCCTCTTTGCCATAAATCTTTGTGTCATCTGCAAATTTGATGATGTGGTTTGTAATATTATCATCTACGTCATTGATGTGTAGCGAGTAAACCTTATACTCGCTCCAATCTCTCATTATCTTAATGACAAACTAATTAGCACGTAACACATCTTAATGATAAACTAATTAGTACGTAACAGATCTTAATGATAAACTAATTAGTACGTAACAGATCTTAACGACAAACTAATTAGTATGTAACAGATCTTAATGACAAACTAATTAGCACGTAACAGATCTTAATGATAAACTAATTAGCACATAACAGATCTTAATGACAAACTAATTAACACGTAACAGATCTTAATGATAAACTAATTAGTACGTAACAGATCTTAACGACAAACTAATTAGCACGTAACAGATCTTAATGACAAACTAATTAGCACGTAACAGATCTTAATGATAAACTAATTAGTCGTAACAGATCTTAATGACAAACTAATTAGTATGTAACAGATCTTAATGATAAACTAATTAGTACGTAACAGATCTTAACGACAAACTAATTAGCACGTAACAGATCTTAATGACAAACTAATTAGCACGTAACAGATCTTAATGATAAACTAATTAGTACGTAACAGATCTTAACGACAAACTAATTAGCACGTAACAGATCTTAATGACAAACTAATTAGCACGTAACAGATCTTAATGATAAACTAATTAGTACGTAACAGATCTTAACGACAAACTAATTAGCACGTAACAGATCTTAATGACAAACTAATTAGCACGTAACAGATCTTAATGATAAACTAATTAGTACGTAACAGATCTTAACGACAAACTAATTAGCACGTAACAGATCTTAATGACAAACTAATTAGCACGTAACAGATCTTAATGACAAACTAATTAGCACGTAACAGATCTTAACGACAAACTAATTAGCACGTAACAGATGTATATGACAAAAACGGTTGGCCCCAAAATGGACCCCTGTGGTACCCCACTTATACCACATTTCAACATTACAAACATGCGAATAAAATAATAGTTTGAAAATGGTTGAAAATAGAGTACCTGTTGACCCTCATGTTCCGTAAGGGTGCGGCCGGGGGCGGGGAGGAGCTAGCCCCCATACACCCTGTGGAAATTCTCCGTCCTGCATTGTTTCGTATACTTCGTCCTCGGACTGATCCCAGCATAGCCGTCATCTCTTTGGGCTCCTCAGTTTCTTCCTCATTATCGGCATCGTCTCCATCATCAGCAGAAAGCCCAAGCTTTATGTCAATCTGATAAAACCAAACTCAAGATGATAAAATTGACCGATTTTTGTAATTGTCGCTAGTTGCGGCTTAACATATACCACCATGAACACATCCACAAGGGCCGTGACGAGGATTCGAACCTGCGTCCGAGAGCATCCCAGACGCTGCCTTAATCGATTGAGCTACGACATGGTTTTGACCCTGTCGTAGCTCAGTCGATTAAGGCAGCGTCTGGGATGCTCTCGGACGCAGGTTCGAATCCTCGTCACGGCCCTTGTGGATGTGTTCATTTGATGCATCACGCTATTGTGATTTCTGTGTGTAATATACCACCATACTCTCTTTTTTTATTTGTATTTATTTATATATACAAGAGTTCTTACATTCTTGTACAGCCACTAGCACGCATAGCGTTTCGGGCAGGTCCTTAAGCCTAAATTTTACACACACACACACACACACACACACACATAAGAACATAAGAACATAAGAACAAAGGTAACTGCAGAAGGCCTATTGGCCCATACGAGGCAGCTCCTATTCTATAACCACCCAATCCCACTCATATACTTGTCCAACCCGTGCTTGAAACAATCGAGGGACCCCACCTCCACAATGTTACGCGGCAATTGGTTCCACAAATCAACAACCCTGTTACTGAACCAGTATTTACCCAAGTCTTTCCTAAATCTAAACTTATCCAATTTATACCCATTGTTTCGTGTTCTGTCCTGTGTTGATACTTTTAATACCCTATTAATATCCCCCCGGTTATGTCCATTCATCCACTTGTAAACCTCTATCATGTCACCCCTAACTCTTCGCCTTTCCAGTGAATGCAACTTAAGCTTTGTTAATCTTTCTTCATATGAAAGATTTCTAATTTGGGGAATTAACTTAGTCATCCTACGCTGGACACGTTCAAGTGAATTTATATCCATTCTATAATATGGCGACCAAAACTGAACTGCATAATCTAAATGGGGCCTAACTAGAGCAAGATATAGCTTGAGAACCACACCAGGTGTCTTGTTACTAACGCTGCGATTAATAAATCCAAGTGTCCGATTTGCCTTATTACGAACATTTATGCATTGATCCTTTTGTTTTAAATTCTTACTAATCATAACTCCCAGATCCCTTTCGCAATCCGACTTCGCAATCACAACACCATCTAGCTCGTATCTTGTAACTCTATCATCATTACCTAACCTCAGAACTTTACATTTATCAGCATTAAACTGCATCTGCCAATCCTTTGACCATTTCAAAACCCTATCTAGATCAACTTGAAGTGATAGTGAGTCCTCATCCGAATTAATTTCCCTACCGATTTTCGTATCATCGGCAAATTTGCAAATGTTGCTACTCAAACCTGAATCTAAATCATTTATATATATTATAAACAACAGAGGTCCCAGGACAGAGCCTTGAGGCACTCCACTTACAACATTTTCCCACTCTGACTTGATTCCATTTATACTAACTCTGTTTCCTTTGGTATAGCCATGCCCTAATCCAGCTTAATATAGCACCCCCAATACCATGAGACTATCTTTTTAATCAGTCTTTCATGTGGCACTGTATCAAAAGCTTTGCTAAAGTCATATCAAAAGCACACACACACACACACACACACACACACACACACACACACACACACACACACACACACATCCCTAGGAAGCAGCCCGTAGCACCTGTAACTCCCAGTTACCTATTTACTGATAGGTGAACAGATGCATCAGGGTAAAAAAACTCTGCTCTTTGAATGTTGTCACCCGAAATAACACTAATTACAATGACAGCTAGTAACGCTGGTTGCAAGACAGTCATTTTGCAAATAATTTTCAGCATTTGATATAGCAAATGGGCAGTCTCTCTTTCACCCTGATGCTTCTGTTCATCTAGCAGTAAATAGGTAACTGGGAGTTAAAGACAGCTTCTACGGGCTGCTAAAAAAAAAAGGGCCTGGTCGAGGACCGGGCCGCGGGGACGCTAAGCCCCGAAATCATCTCAAGATAATCTCAAGACGGTCTTCAATTTAGTAGGTTAATAAAAGGGCGGATTTTTAAATCTTAGTCCACATTACGTAGACTTTCATCACATTTTCTTTAAAAATTTTACCGAAAGTGAAATTTTTATACAGTACAAGAATATTAGAAATTCCATCATTAGCGATATAATTATTTTGTACCTAAATCAATTTAGATCTATCACTAAATGGGTCAAAGTTCACATACAATAAGATGTGATATTCCTGTATGTCCACACACCTACATCTCGTGTCAGCTAGATCCCCATACTAGGGGAGAGCCGGTCGGCCGCTCGAACAGCACACTGGACTTATGATCCTGTGGTCCCGGGTTCAGTCCCAGGCGCCGGCGAGAAGCAATGGGCAGAGTTTCTTTCACCCCATGCCCCTGTTACCTAGCAGTAAAATAGGTACCTGGGTGTTAGTCAGCTGTCACGGGCTGCTTCCTGGGGGTGGAGGCCTGGTCGAGGACCGGGCCGCGGGGACACTAAAGCCCCGAAATCATCTCAAGATAAGATAGCTGAACGTCTAGAGAAACGTATAGCTATGTAGTACTGGTAGTACAGGAGCAGTGACAACCTGTCAGTCCACCGAGTTTGTTACTTGCACCATGTGCTTTCTTTGCCACATTTGATCGAGTTCATTTTTTGATAAGCAATGGATTTGATGTAGTTTCTCTCACCACTCTTCTGTTCTTTCATGTTTAGTAGTTTTTGGGCTTCCATTTGATAACTTAGATGATGACCAGACCACACACTAGAAATTTCGGTCCGTCCAGGACCATTCTCAAGTCGATTGTGACAATCGACTTGAGAATGGTCCAGGACGGACCGAAACGTCGTCGTCTCTTCAATTTCTAGTGTGTGGTCTGGTCAACATACTTCAGCCACGTTATTGTGACTCATCGCCTGCATAACTTAGATGATATTCAAAATGGTATTTATTTACTGCTAGCACTGCTAGTAACCGTTTACAGAAGAGACTCAAGACATTTGTGGGAAAATACAGATAAGGAAGACATTTCCTAAAAATATTTAACTTTGAAGCCACACTTGCTGGAGAAACTAGAAACGAGGATATAATCGAGGTTTACAAGTGGTTAGAGGGCATAAACACAGATACAAACTGTGTTAAACTGTTAAAATAGGTCAGACCACCAATGGTTACACTCTTCATTACTTTACTTTTACAGAGACAGAGATGCACAAGTTTGAGAATAGTTGTGGATGAGTGGAATGATCTGTCGTCTAGAACTCTGGCAAACTGCTTAACTTGGTTAAGCAGTTTACTGGTACAAGGAGAGGAGGGGGGGGGGGGAGGAGGGAGGGAATTATCAGAGGAAAGCACCAAGCCACTACGACTATATAGCATTTGGAAGGGGTCAGGATAAGGATTTGGGATGGGACGGAGGGGAAGGAATGGTGCCCCAACCACTTGTGGGAATTAAACGCCAGCCTGCATGAAGCGAGACCTTCGTTCTACCATCCAGTCCAAGTTGTTGGAGGGGTGGGGGGGGGATTGATTGATTGATTGATGAAGATTAAGCCACCCAATAGGTGGCACGGGCATGAATAGCCCGTAAGTGGTGGCCCTTTCGAGCCATTACCAGTATCAAAAGATGATACTGGAGATCTGTGGAGGCGCAACTGCACCCTGCGTGACGGGAGATGTCTCCCGGACCAAGTGGTGACCAAATGGTGGGGGGGGGGGAAGGAAGGGTCGCTTTATATGGGGGCCGGCCAATAGTTATTCCTATTGGGATGTTTCTTATTATTAATTCGTGTGGTCATCTAACTGTCGGTTTTATCAGCCCGGTGTTCTAAAGAAAATAACGCTTCCTGGGTTTTAATAACAGCGTCCACGTTTACACAATATACATTTTTCATCTGAGATACCACTCTCCAAATTGATATTTACATTGGTCGTGTGGAATACCAGCGCAGTGCCCAATTTAACTCAAACCCTATACGTTTAATTTGGTTCCAATTAAAACTACGACCTACTGGCTTTCCAATTTAATCAAATTAATTGCACATACCTTTTTGGTGTTTCCATTCTGGAGGGCAAGATCGCCCCCTACAGATCCAGGCGTGGTAGAGTCTGTGTCGGAGTACAGTTGTCCACTTGTGCTCGGGGGAAGGGGTGGAGTGTCGTCCACTTCGTCCTGGCTGTGACCTGCTGTTGATCCTATGATATTTATCGGCCTTGACGCATACGTTGATATGTTCTCATTGGGAGTGTTTGCATGTTGCTTATCTAATTGCTTGTGAACCGGGTCAACTTGGTTTACATGACCGGAGAGAGAGTGAGAGAGCAGATGCGGATACATATGAGAGACCACCTCGTATGCATTGGTGCGTGACGACAGACAAGGAATTACGTCGGGAGGCAAGGCCTGAGAACGGCTGAGGAAGGTTGGTAACAGTACCAGCGATGCTGACCCACGGAGCGTCTCGCTGGGGCCATCATCTGGGGAGAGCAGTGCAGCCACGTCTCCAGACTGCACCAGCCGTCGCAGCTCTTCCAGGGACGGGAGCCCTGTACCTTCGCTGCCTCCACGACCACCTACCGTCTCTGACGACTGTGAAGTAGAGCAGCGGCGGCTGCTGATGGTGGTGGTGTTAGCATCTCTGAGGCTGGAGGAGTCACGAGGGGTCCACTCCAAGTCACGCATCAGGGCACCGCACACAACCATATTTAAGAATATACCCGCCAACATTATGAAACACAGTCGCCAACCCCAGTAGTCAACCAGATATTGGATTAATGGTGCGAATAAAAATGTGCCAATGCCACTACCGGCCACTGCTATCCCTGTTGCTAGTGACCGCTTCTTCTCAAAGTAGAAAGCCACGATAACAATGGCAGCAACATAGCACACTGCTAGGCCAAGACCGGTAATAATGCCTACTGTTAGTAACAGCAAGGGAATAGTATTTACAAAGGCACTGATAAAGAATCCAAAACAGGCAATCACAGCACCACAGATTGTTACAGTCTGACAGCCATAGCGGTCAGTCAGGAGAGAGGCGAGAGGTCCAGCCAACAATGGTATTGCCATGAATAAGCTTCCCACCCATGATGTTAAGGACTTGCTTTCTTGGAAGTAACTGAGAAGTTCAACGAAGAGGACGCCGAAGGACATAGTGACACCGTCAGCAATGCAGTGGACCATGAAGGACGCTGCCACTATCACCCATCCCCAGCCTCCGTCAGGAGCTCGACGCTCAAATTCCGTTCCTTGGGAGTTGCTGGAGTCACTGGAGCTTGAGCCCAGACTAATGCTACTCGAGCCCGATATTTGTCTCCGACGCCATTTTTTCGGTGCAGGTAAGTTGGATGCAACATCGGATGGCGATGAGTCTGGAACACGTTTCGACCACAAACGTGATAACTGGTCTCCTTGATTTGGTGTAGAGCTGCCATTGGACTTGTGTATAGTCACTTGACCATCTTCCGTCACTAGTGTGTCGTGCACGACGCGGGGGTCTTCTTCCTCATAGGGAGTGTCGAACTGAACGTGAGCTCCAGTTGGAATTCTTGTCCCAGCTTTAAGACATCCACTGGTTGGAGTACAGGGGCTGCGGCCTTCTGTATCTCTGGTACTGCTGTCAGTCGACAGACCAATGTTGACAGTGAGGCCAGTGTTGGCTGTGGATTCCCCTCCACATGATGGAATGGGACTAAGGTCACTACTACACGCTGAGACCTTTTTGAAGTTTGTTCCTACACTTTTATGAGAGCGGCCATTAGTGCTGCTGCTATCACTAATGTTACTACTGGGGCTATTGCCAGAGTCGCTTCTTGTGCTGCAGTTGCTACATCTGCTAGAGTCACAGGAAGACAATGAGGAATAGTCAGAATTGCACGACTTTTGCCTCCTCTCTGGTAAATTTGTTGAAATGACTGTCCTACCGGCGTCCAGACTCTTAGTGATTTGCTCGGTTTGGGTCGACTGGCTCCCAAACGCACAATCACTCGTTTTGTTTCCGCCGTCACACCCGCCCTCGTGTGGACGGGTGTTTCCATCACACGCAGGGCCCGTCTGTGTGCTCCCGTCAACAAAGCTTTTTCTAGGACCAACCGAGTTCTCTGCAGGACTGGTCGGGCTCGTATCGCACGGGCTGCTTTCATACGATGAAACGCAATTTTGCTCACAATTACCGATTTTTTCAGCGTGCCCATCACGATGTGTCCGCAAAACACACTGTTCGCATTCACATTTTACTGCACTACACTCACTTGAGGAAAATATCCTTACACGACACTCGCTTTCATTTGAAATATTATGTGGTATATTGCCCTGGTATTGGGCGAGCGGCTTGTGACTGTCATCATTTGCAGAGGAGGCCGGCAACGCCTCTCTTCCTAGACTTTCAACTTGTACTGTACGGTCATAGGCACGGGACGGTGTGCAGTATTCTTCGCGGGGAAAAGGAGGTTCTCCATCTTGCTCTCCCCCACCACCATCGCCAGACACACCACCACCACCGCCCTCAGAACCAGATCCTTCATTACCATCCCCACCCTGTCCACCCACCGCCTGCCACACACCCACAACTGCTCCTGACGACATACTCACATAAATCTTAAAACAAGTCAACACAATTCTTTCTTAATACTATAGCGAACTTTCCTACTTAATATATAATTAGTTTACAGTTAAAGATCCACAAAGTTTAGTGCTATCTAACAAGCTGAACGTTACAGCTACAAATATTTTAAGAGATACAAGCACACGAGTACATCTTTTACTGGTGTTCCAGTGTTGACCAGTTGAGGACACGATGGGGTGAAACTTGGTGGGAATGTTGGGTATCACAGTGGAGGTGTGGAGGGGGGTGGAGGTGCCCCCGGCGGTGTCGCCCGAGGTGGGCGTGGTGCTGGCGTGGTAGAGGAAGGGCGTGGAGGCGTGTAGTACAAGGCTAGGGGCAACCCGCGCCACCAGCACCACGGGCAGCGCGACACTTTCACATGCCCCGGGACCGGCCATCACACTCGACCCTGCAACACATACAATAACACTTAACTAAGGCAAATATCAGCAGAAAATACTAAACGAAAACGACTATTGTTATGACCCCAGGTAGCTGAAAACCGAGTCTACCCTGAGAGTTATTCAGACAGACCAGACCTAACTGAGAGGTGCAGGCGATGAGTCACAATAACGTGGCTGAAGTATGTTGTATTTCCATTCGAACTTGATCAGACCATTCGACTTGAGAATGGTCCAGGACGGACCGAAATGTCGTCGTCCCTTCAATTTCTAGTGTGTGGTCTGGTCAACTAACTGAGAGGTCAAAGAAATATAGACTGGTAATATATATATGTTAAACACTTGATTAATATTGACGAGTAGTTTAAAAGTATGGGCAGAAAATAAGTATATAGGTAAATGACTTGTCATGAGATGTAGAGAATTTGCTGGAGGTGTGAGGCTCACTTCAGAAGGTCTTGACCTCACTTGAGCTGCAAAAAACGTTAGGGGGGAGGTCACACTCCATTGAGCTCCTGCTAGAGAAGAACCCCTGTTTGATACATCTTCAAGAAGAAGGAAGTGGACAGACGTCTCGATTATGGAACAAGTCTGGAGACGTCTGAGCTCAAGTCGTGGACTGCAGGAAGAGTTGTAGCGCAGTCTTGGAAGTATTTTGTGGGCAGCCTAGGGCGCCCGGTCAACAGCTCGGCCACTGAGCGAATCAAATTCTGTGGTAAGCCATTTTAAACCAGTTAACAGTGATGGCCTGTAGTTGGTCTTGTGCCCAGCGACTGCAGCATGTGTTTATTGATATATTAGGCATATTTTATTAAGGCAGAAGGCCCAAATAAGAGAAGAGATGAGGGGAACAAATCAAATCAAATGTTTATTTAGGTAAGGTATATACATACAAGAGATTTTACAAAGAGTGATGGATTTATAGATAGGGCTAGTACATACAATGCCTAAAGCCACTATTACGCAAAGCGTTTCGGGCATGAAAAACTTAAATGACTAAAGCTTAATACTAATTGAGCATAAGGAATAAAATGAGTTGAGAACAAATAAAAAAAAGATAAAGGGGGGAACATGACTGAAAAAGCAGCACAAATACAATTCTGTCGATAAACAGCGCCATTTAAAAGTAACAGACATTGGTTGACAATAGAGGGGGTAAGGTAGGTTACAGGGAATTTATTAGGTATAGCTTCGTTTTTATCTTAAACTGGTTGAGAGGGGTACAGTCTGAACAGAGGTACAGAGGAACAAGCTGAGGAGAGGAACAGTACATCCTCTCCCGTCGACATCATGGAGGCAACTGACCGGCCTGCGCCTGGCAGTCTCCCAGGCGACGGACCATCCAGGGAAGTGGAGAATGGACTCGCCCGGAGGTGGGGGAGTCACCTCACGGCACACGGGAATCAGAGGGATGTCGAGTGGAGACATTTACTGTGTAGTTTATTTTAGTTATATGTTTGTAGGGAAACATCTTTATTGGCGTGTCAATGGACTGCAGGTTTGTGTGGGGGAAGGAGTTGCTGAGAGAACTTCGAGGACAGTAGAGGAGGAGTCAGTGGCTGGAACGCCAAGGCTACTGAAGAAATACTGAGCTCTGTGGAAGAGCAGCCCCCACAGTGAGGAGTAGGACCTCAGCCGTGTGAGAAGTAGGACCTCAGCCGTGTGAGGAGTAGGACCTCAGCCGTGTGAGGAGTAGGACCTCAGCCGTGTGAGGAGTAGGACCTCAGCCGTGTGAGGAGTAGGACCTCAGCCGTGTGAGGAGTAGGACCTCAGCCGTGTGAGGAGTAGGACCTCAGCCGTGTGAGGAGTAGGACCTCAGCCGTGTGAGGAGTAGGACCTCAGCCGTGTGAGGAGTAGGACCTCAGCCGTGTGAGGAGTAGGACCTCAGCCGTGTGAGGAGAAGCAGTGAAGGAGTGTCACATGCTTCTGTGGTACCAGCGGTGACGCATCATTGCCGTTTAAGAAAAACTTCATGGTGCAGCAGCCTGGAAGAGCTGTAGAAGACCCTGATAGATAATTCTGGAAGAACCTGAAGATGTTCAGGGTAGTGAACCTCTAGAGGCAGCGAGGAGGTTCTTATCGATTGCTTAGAGTCAGTAGAGTGTTTGAGTGTCATTGGCATGCAAGACGCAGTGAAAGGTGGGTGATTGGTCATTTGCGTATCAAGGAATATTTATACTGATGTTTATAGAGTTACAGCCATAGGCTGAGTTATCTGTATATATTTATATATATTCTAGGGCTGATAGTGCCATATTGCATTACGAGATTTAACCCACTTGGTGAGGTTGGTTGGATAAGTGGCGAGCCAGGAGTGGGGCCACCACTTGATATAAACGGCTGATCGAGTCTTGATGGTATTGGATGACAACCTGATTATAATAGCATAGTGTTGAAGGGCATACTACAGTGTGTGTGTGTGTGTGTGTGTTGTATACATTCTCTGTCTACTAAATGTACATTATTAATAGGTGTTTCCCCTTGTCCTAGTGAGGCTTCCAAGAAAGTAGAAAAGAGAAGGAGAGAGAGAGAGAGAAAAAAAAACCATAGCTGTGGACAGAGTAGTACAGAATTATAGTTCAAAAAGGGAGATTGAGGAGATACCAACGAAGGAGTGTGTGGGGAGTCACGGCGGCTCAAATTGGGTGTGTGCACAGGACAACGAGGCCAGTGTTGGAGCCGCACCCCCTAAATGTGTGATGTTGAGCCCCTCGACAAGTTCCAGAATACAGGGTGATCCGATCAAAGTAATAAGCACTATGGGTTTTGGTTGGTTGAACAATCGACCTACCTACGACACATCTACCACTAGCAAGGGATACTAGGACATGGAGGCGAGATATGAGAATGGATTATAGGAACGGTGTCCAACCACTTTGACCTTCGGGGATCGAGCGGGGACCCTGCAAGACCACAGATGCACCGTTGAGTACAAGTATTTAGATACACGTATCATCATCCACAAACAAATATTCAGTTTACAACATTAAAATTCTCACACGCTAAATTATTGAGCACACGGCCAACCCTAGGCTACCTACCTTGAGGCTACCTTGAGGTGCTTCCGGGGCTTAGTGTCCCCGCGGCCCGGTCGTCGACCAGGCCTCCTGGCACGGCAGAAGTTACCTTACCTTGTGTGTTAAACTACCCAGTTACTGTTCGTTCATCTGAACCACTATCTTCTTTAAACCAAACAATTTAATTTAGTCTAATTAGACATTTTATTAAAAGAATTTCCATTTATTTCAATTTGTTTTGACTTCCATTGATACACGATGTCCCTGACGCTCAACAAGTGGGTGAGAGTGGAGTAAATGTACGCCATTGTAAAATTTACGCCATTGGAGTAAATGTACGCTTAGCGTATTCCTACATTTTTTTTTTTGAGATATATACAAGAGTTGTTACATTCTTGTAGAGCCACTAGTACGCGTAGCGTTTCGGGCAGGTCCTTAATCCTATGGTCCCTGGAATACGTTCCCCTGCCGCGAAGAATCGTTTTTTCATCCAAGTACACATTTTACTGTTGCGTTAAACAGAGGCTACAGTTAAGGAATTGCGCCCAGTAAATCCTCCCCGGCCAGGATACGAACCCATGACAGCGCTCGCGGAACGCCAGGCGAGTGTCTTACCACTACACCACGGAGACAGAGACATTACTACACGTGTCATCCACACATTCTCTTCTGCCTGTCTCACGCTTGTCTCACCATTTAATAACATTCCACTCCATACCTGCGTGTTAGTCTCCAGACAATAATAATGATAGTAGTGTATATACACGAGACGTTAACCAAATACTGTACCAAGGTGTAGCTACAGTCTCCGTGGTGTAGTGGTAAGACACTCGCCTGGCGTTCCGCGAGCGCTATGTCATAGGTTCGTATCCTGGCCGGGGAGGATTTACTGGGCGCAATTCCTTAACTGTAGCCTCTGTTTAACGCAACAGTAAAATGTGTACTTGGATGAAAAAACGATTCTTCGCGGCAGGGGATCGTATTCCAGGGACCATAGGATTAAGGACCTGCCCGAAACGCTACGCGTACTAGTGGCTGTACAAGAATGTAACAACTCTTGTATATATCTCAAAAAAAAAAAAAAAAAAAAAAAAAAAAAAAAAAGTCAAGATTACCTTCCAAGCCAATGATCATGTTTTACATATTCAAGATGTTGGTAAACTGTCGAAGCAACAGACGAGGGTAAAGCATGCCAAGTATACCTCCTTGAGGTTACCTTGAGGTGCTTCCGGGGCTTAGCGACCCCGCGGCCCGGTCGTCAACCAGGCTTCCTGGTTGCCTTCCTGGTCACAACCAGGCTGTTGGACGCGGCTGCTCGCAGTCTGACGTACGAATAACAGCCTAGTTGATCAGGTATCCTTTAGAGGTGCTTATCCAGTTCTTGAACACTGTGTGTGAACACTGTCACTTTCATATAAATGACCTCAACTTGAGTCAGGTTGAGTTTTCTGCACGACAGAGCATTGTTAGGTTAGGTTAGGTTAGGTTAGGTTAGGTTAGGTTAGGTTAGGTTAGGTTAGGTTTATTACAAGACATGAAACAGAGTAGCGTCATTCAGGTCAGATGGCGTGGCCCGGGGCTCTGTCTAGTGGATTAGGGCGCGTCTGGGAACGTCCCCTGCTTAGGTTCGAACCCTCATCTAGGCCCTTGTGGATCTGTTCATCACTTACAGTGAACTGAAAACTTATAAACGTGATTCAGTGCTGGTTTTGGGCCAGTGGTTTTTGGATTCAGTGGAGGGTTTTACAAAATATACAAATGTTTATTCAGGTCAAGTACATAGATACATACAAGGTGAGATACAAAACGTTGATGGATATATAGATAAGAGATAGTACATACAATGTCTAAAGTCACTATTACGCAAACGCTCTATTTTTGAGCGTGGGAAATCTTGAGGTTATCTTGAGATGATTTCGGGGCTTTAGTGTCCCGGCGGCCCGGTCCTCGACCAGGCCTCCACCCCCAGGAAGCAGCCCGTGACAGCTGACTAACACCCAGGTACCTATTTACTGCTAGGTAACAGGGGCATTCAGGGTGAAAGAAACTTTGTCCATTTGTTTCTGCCTCGTGCGGGAATCGAACCCGCGCCACAGAATTACGAGTCCTGCGCGCTATCCACCAGGCTACGAGGCCCCCAGATCTTTGTCAAAACCGCAAAGTACCTGGTTACATCCCAGTGGCACGACAGAAACGTTTGGGCAATTTTTCCTTTCACTAAACAGGTGTCTGGGAGTTAGAGAACTGTTGTATTCACCTAGTTGTGCTTGCGGGGGTTGAGCTCTGGCTCTTTGGTCCCGCCTCTCAACCGTCAATCAACAGGTGTACAGGTTCCTGAGCCTATTGGGCTCTATCATATCTACACTTGAAGCTGTGTATGGAGTCAGCCTCCACCACATCACTAATGATTCTTTTTTTTTTTTTTTTTTTGAGATATATACAAGAGTTGTTACATTCTTGTAGAGCCACTAGTACGCGTAGCGTTTCGGGCAAGTCCTTAATCCTATGGTCCCTGGAATACGATCCCCGCCGCGAAGAATCGTTTTTTCATCCAAGTACACATTTTACTGTTGCGTTAAAGAGGCTACAGTTAAGGAATTGCGCCCAGTAAATCCTCCCCGGCCAGGATACGAACCCATGACATAGCGCTCGCGGAACGCCAGGCGAGTGTCTTACCACTACACCACGGAGACTGCCTAAATTTGTTACCAACCCTGACACTTAATAATTATTAAATTAAGAAGTTATTTTTCAAGAAAGTTTTAACAAATCATAATATGCAAAGCATTGCGAAAAGGCAATGTAAAGGATCTGGGTGTACTCATGTCGGAAGACCTTACCTTTAAAGAACACAATAAAGTAGCCGTCACAACTGCAAGAAAAATGACAGGTTGGATAACAAGAACTTTTCACACTAGAGATGCTATACCGATGATGATACTTTTCAAGACGCTAGTGCTCTCTAGAGTGGAGTACTGCTGCACAATGACAGCCCCTTTCAAAGCTGGAGAAATTGCTGACCTGGAGAGCGTGCAGAGATCCTTTACTGCTAGAATCCACTCAGTAAATCATCTAAACTATTGGGACCGACTAAAGAGCCTAAATCTGTATTCCCTTGAGCACAGGCGGGAGAGATACATAATAATCTATACGTGGAAAATATTAGAGGGGCTGGTCCCAAACCTGCACACAGAAATAACATCACATGAGACCAGAAGGCATGGCAGGATGTGCAGAATACCCCCGTTGAAAAGAAGAGGTGCAACAGGTACTCAGAGAACTCTATCAACATCAGAGGCCCGAGACTGTTCAACACGCTTCCACTACACATAAGGGACATAACTGGCCGACCCCTCACAGTGTTCAAGAGAGAACTATCAACATCAGAGGCCTGAGACTGTTCAACACGCTTCCACTACACATAAGGGACATAACTGGCCGACCCCTCACAGTGTTCAAGAGAGAACTTGATAAACACCTCCAAAAGATACGTTATCATCCAGGCTGTGACTCATACATCAGGCTGCGAGCAGCAGCGTCCAACAGCTTGGTTGACCAGTCCAGCAACCAGGAGGCCTGGTCGAAGACCGGGCCGCGGGGATGTTGCGTCCCGAAATCATCGCAAGGTAAGGAGGGTTGCATCCTAGGTAATGGTCGCTCATTAACCGCTGGCCACCTGGATCACACTAACGACCAAGTAATCTTATCCAAGGCGTGTTTCTTTCAAGCACAGAAAACATGTCATTAATGACATTGTAAAAGATCGACCACTTTATGTAGGCCAGACGTAAATCTGTGTATCAATGTATTTACGTATGTAGGTTAGCCTAGCATTTTATAAGCACCAAATCACCTGTGGTTGAGTGTTCAATAAACCCCTGAACTATATGTTTAACACATCTCTAACCCTGTCCATGGAGGACAGAAGAAAATGTATATATGCTGGTTAGCATTGTAAATGTCTGGCCACGTCTGTGGTAGAAAATAATAAAAAAAGACCTCCAATCTCCCACAATGGCAACCACTGGCAACCCCAAACAACGGATTCAAATTTGATTTGTCAAATATATAACCAATATATAACCAGTGTATAAGTCAATATATAACCAGTGGACCGGAAACTGTCATGACTGGACAAACACCTGGGTGGATAGGAGCAGCAGGGGAAGGGAGGGATGGTTATAAATAGCTTGTGCCTCGCAAAGATAATATGGCTTCTAGAAGTATCTTTATAGTTACTGCTGCTGCTGCTGTTCTTGTGTTCGAGTGGTGGCTAAGGCGCTCACCTTGGGGTCATCTCCCAGGGGTCATCACCCAGGGGTCATCTCCCAGGGGTCATCACCCAGGGGTCACCTCCCAGGGGTCACCTCCCAGGGTCATTTCCCAGGGGTCACCTCCCAGGGGTCATCACCCAGGGGTCACCTCCCAGGGGTCACCTCCCAGGGGTCATCTCCCAGGGGTCATCCCCCAGGGGTCATCCCCCAGGGGTCATCCCCCAGGGGTCATCCCCCAGGGGTCACCTCCCAGGGGTCACCTCCCAGGGGTCACCTCCCAGGGGTCACCTCCCAGGGGTCACCTCCCAGGGGTCACCTCCCAGGGGTCACCTCCCAGGGGTCACCTCCCAGGGGTCACCTCCCAGGGGTCACCTCCCAGGGTCACCTCCCAGGGTCACCTCCCAGGGTCACCTCCCAGGGTCACCTCCCAAGGGTCACCTCCCAAGGGTCACCTCCCAAGGGTCACCTCCCAGGGTCACCTCCCAGGGGTCACCTCCCAGGGTCACCTCCCAGGGTCACCTCCCAAGGGTCACCTCCCAAGGGTCACCTCCCAAGGGTCACCTCCCAGGGTCACCTCCCAGGGTCACCTCCCAAGGGTCACCTCCCAAGGGTCACCTCCCAAGGGTCACCTCCCAAGGGTCACCTCCCAAGGGTCACCTCCCAAGGGTCACCTCCCAGGGTCACCTCCCAAGGGTCACCTCCCAAGGGTCACCTCCCAAGGGTCACCTCCCAAGGGTCATCTCCCAAGGGTCACCTCCCAGGGTCACCTCCCAGGGATAGCCTCGCCATATTGCAGTTCCCGCCAAAAAACCTGAGGGCGGGTAACTTCGCCAGGTAAACACACACACATTTTGCGCCTCTCTGTTTTGTTCTGTGCCAATGATGTGGGTGAGGGTGTGGGGGACTGGTGGAGGAGTCGCCCCCTCTCCCCGGGTCTCAGGGGATCGATGACCCGCTCACGCTGGGCACCACAACACTCCTCTGTTCTTGGAGAAAGTAACCTTTAGGCTTCCTGTTCCTGGTAGCACCCGCCATAGTGCCCCCACACCCGTCTGGTGGCAGGGGTGACAGCTAGCTTCGTGTCCCCACACACCCGTCTGATGGGACGGGTGTGTGGCCCGAGTGGTGTGACGGGTGTGCGGGTGTGACAGCCCTGTGCCCCCCACACACCCCCAACACCATCTCGAATACGGTGTGAAGACTGGTCCCACAGGGTACCATTCTTGCACCGTCGCTCGTCTCATCAGCGAGACAGGAAAACAAATAGCTTCGGGAAGATGGAGAAAAATTACAATTCGCTACTAACAAGGCCGCTAACATTGAGCAACGGAAAAATAATATAACGTTCAACGTTGACAAACTCCGATTAGACAGGGAAAACTAGAACTATCAAAAGACCACAGGATACAATTCAGATACTGTAATAAAGTGACCAAGTCAAAAGCCCTTGGAATAATGTCAGAAAATTAATTTATATACAAGAAGGTACATTGGGGGGTTAACAGAGAACATAGAAATTAAGTTGATTTTACATTCTTGTAAACCCACTAGCACGCATAGCGTTTCGGGCAAGCGCTAATTTCGGGCACGTTTCAGGCAGACGTACTCACGTTTAAAACACACATGATACCTGGTTGATACCTGGTTGATGGGGTTCTGGGAGTAGTTCTACTCCCCAAGCCCGGCCCGAGGCCAGGCTTGACTTGTGAGAGTTTGGTCCACCAGGCTGTTGCTTGGAGCGGCCCGCAGGCCAGGCTTGACTTGTGAGAGTTTGGTCCACCAGGCTGTTGCTTGGAGCGGCCCGCAGGCCAGGCTTGACTTGTGAGAGTTTGGTCCACCAGGCTGTTGGCGGTCTGCAGGCCCACATACCCACCACAGCCCGGTTGGTTGATAGGGTGAACAATGAGAACCTCCACAACCAGAGACGCCATATTAATCATCTTTTAGGGAATATTGCTGTCCTGAACACCTTTCAAGGCAGGCGATACTGGAAAGTGTGCAGAGATCTGCTACTGCAGGCATAGGATCAATGAAGCATTTAAACTACTGGAATCAACTCTAAGCACTCAAACTATTTTCCTGGGGCCAGATTCACGAAAGCACCTACGCAAGCACTTACGAACCTGGGGCCTGATTCACGAAGCAGTTACGCAAGCACTTACGAACCTGGGGCCTGATTCACGAAGCAGTTACACAAGCACTTACGAACCTGGGGCCTGATTCACGAAGCAGTTACACAAGCACTTACGAACCTGGGGCCTGATTCACGAAGCAGTTACGCAAGCACTTACGAACCTGGGGCCTGATTCACGAAGCAGTTACGCAAGCACTTACGAACCTGTACATCTTTTCTCAATCTTTGGCGGCTTTGTTTACAATTATTAAACAGTTAATGAGCTCGGAAGCACCAGGAGGCTGTTTATAACAATAACAACAGTTGATTGGCAAGTTTTCATGCTTGTAAACTGTTTAATAAATGTAACCAAAGCCGTCAAAGATTGAGGAAAGATGTACACGTTCGTAAGTGCTTGTGTAACTGCTTCGTGAATCAGGCTCCAGGTTCGTAAGTGCTTGCGTAACTGCTTCGTGAATCAGGCCCCAGGTTCGTAAGTGCTTGTGTAACTGCTTCGTGAATCAGGCCCCAGGTTCGTAAGTGCTTGTGTAACTGCTTCGTGAATCAGGCCCCAGGTTCGTAAGTGCTTGCGTAACTGCTTCGTGAATCAGGCCCCAGGTTCGTAAGTGCTTGCGTAACTGCTTCGTGAATCTGGCCCCAGGTTCGTAAGTGCTTGCGTAACTGCTTCGTGAATCTGGCCCCAGGTTCGTAAGTACTTGCGTAACTGCTTCGTGAATCTGGCCCCAGGTTCGTAAGTGCTTGCGTAAGTGCTTTCGTGAATCTGGCCCCTGGAAACAAAGACGAAAGAAATCATAATGCACACATAATGAGAAATGATCGGATGGATTACGAGAACCTTCAAATCCAGGGATCCCATCACAATGGTTGTACTCTTCAAGTCACTTGTGTTGTCCCGTCTTGAGTACTGCTCAGTACTCACTTCCCCCTTCAGAGCAGGAGAGATTGCTGAAATAGAGGGAATACAGAGAACATATACGGCACGCATAGACGAGATAAAACACCTAAATTATTGGGATCGTCTCAAAGCTCTCCAAATGTACTCGCTAGAAAGGAGACGAGAGAGATACCAAATAATATACACATGGAAAATACTGGAGGGACAGGTCCCAAATCTACACAGTAAAATAACAACGTACTGGAGTGAACGATATGGAAGAAAATGTAGAATAGAACCAGTGAAGAGCAGAGGTGCCATAGGCACAATCAGAGAACACTGTATAAACATCAGAGGTCCGCGACTCCTCCATATCCTGGCAACAAATATAAGGAGTGTCGCTGGAACAGCCAACACTGGAAGCTTTCAAGGAAGAACTGGACAACTTTTTGTTCGTGTTGAAGGAATGGTCCAACAAATGGCTACTAAAGTTCAACCCAAGTAAATGTAAGGTGATGAAACTAGGTGGAGGAAACAGGAGGCCAGAAACAGGATACCGAATGGGAGATGAAGTCCTTCATGAAACGGACAGAGAGAAAGATCTAGGAGTTGATATCACACCAAACCTGTCTCCTGAAGCCCACATCAAAAGAATAACATCTGCGACGTATGCGAGGCTGGCTAACATCAGAACTGCCTTCAGGAACCTGTGTAAGGAATCTTTCAGAACCTTGTATACCACATATGTAAGGCAAATCCTGGAGTATGTCGTCCCAGCAAGGAGCCCGTACCTAGTCAAGCACAAGACGAAGCTGGGAAAAGCTCAGAGATATGCCACTAGACTAGTCCCAGAACTAAGAGGCATGAGTTACGAGGAAAGGCTGAGTGAACTGCACCTCACGTCACTGGAAGACATAAGAGATCTGAGAGACATGGTCACCACATACAAAGTTCTCAGGGGAATTGACAGGCCTCCTTTTTGTTACACATCCCCCAGGAAGCAGCCCGTAGCAGCTGTCTAACTCCCAGGTACCTATTTACTGATAGGTAACAGGGGGCATAGGGTGAAAGAAACTCTGCCCATTGTTTCTCGCCGGCGCCTGGGATCGAACCCCGGACCACAGGATCACAAGCCCAGCGTGCTGTCCGCTCGGCCGACCGGCTCCCTCCCTGGGAGAGGTACAGGTGCACCTCACCCCACACACCTGCCTCCACACACCTGCCTCCACACACCTGCCTCCACACACCTGCCTCCACACACCTGCCTCCACACACCTGCCTCCACACACCTGCCTCCACACACCTGCCTCCACACACCTGCCTCCACACACCTGCCTCCACACACCTGCCTCCACACACCTGCCTCCACACACCTGCCTCCACACACCTGCCTCCACACACCTGCCTCCACACACCTGCCTCCACACACCTGCCTCCACACACCTGCCTCCACACACCTGCCTCCACACACCTGCCTCCACACACCTGCCTCCACACACCTGCCTCCACACACCTGCCTCCACACACCTGCCTCCACACACCTGCCTCCACACACCTGCCTCCACACACGTGTCTTGGCAGGACACAACTATCCCTCCTCCCCCCTACAGGCACAATGGCACGGTGCCTATCCTCACCACAGTCAATACACACCAGAATGTGCCAAGTTGCCCGGCCCACCTGTTGGCACTGTTGTCTTCCCAGACCCCTGCCTCCACTATACTGCACACTTACTCCCTCCTGTGACCTGCCCCTCGCCCCAACACCCACAGGGACCACTGCCCCTCGTCCCAGGGGTATTAGGGACAAGCACCTAGCTACCACTAGGCTAGGGTCTCGTAGCCTGGTGGATAGCGCGCAGGACTCGTAATTCTGTGGCGCGGGTTCGATTCCCGCACGAGGCAGAAACAAATGGGCAAAGTTTCTTTCACCCTGAATGCACCTGTTACCTAGCAGTAAATAGGTACCTGGGTGTTAGTCAGCTGTCACGGGCTGCTTCCTGGGGGTGGAGGCCTGGTCGAGGACCGGGCCGCGGGGACACTAAAGCCCCGAAATCATCTCAAGATAACCTCAAGATAACCACTAGTCAAATAAACTAGTATTAGTATTATTCAACTTGAGAATGGTCCAGGACGGACCGAAACGTCGTCGTCCCTTCAACTTCTAGTGTGTGATCTGGTCAACATCGTAGTAAGCCCGTCAGTCAGGTATCCTGTATAGCCCCTGGTACATGGATCATATCCCTCTGAGTAGATAAATCTTTAACGACAAGAACATGGCTCCTGGCCTGACCGCCACATGTTGATTGACAGTTGAGAGGCGGGACCAAAGAGCCAGAGCTCAACCCCTCCCCCCCCCCGCAAGCACAAATAGATGAGTACGTCACAAGCTAAGGAAAGCCAGGGGGGAAACCCACATACCCACAAAGCCAGGGGGGGAAACCCACATACCCACAAAGTCAGGGGGGGGGAACCCACATACCCACAAAGCCAGGGAGGAAAACCCACATACCCACAAAGCCAGGGAGGAAAACCCACATACCCACAAAGCCAGGGAGGAAAACCCACATACCCACAAAGCCAGGGAGGAAAACCCACATACCCACAAAGCCAGGGAGGAAAACCCACAAAGCCAGGGAGGAAAACCCACATACCCACAAAGCCAGGGAGGAAAACCCACATACCCACAAAGCCAGGGAGGAAAACCCACATACCCACAAAGCCAGGGAGGAAAACCCACATACCCACAAAGCCAGGGAGGAAAACCCACATACCCACAAAGCCAGGGGGAAAACCCACATACCCACAAAGCCAGGGAGGAAACCCACATACCCACAAAGCCAGGGGGAAACCCACATACCCACAAAGCCAGGGAGGAAACCCACATACCCACAAAGCCAGGGGAGGAAAACCCACATACCCACAAAGCCAGGGGAGGAAACCCACATACCCACAAAGCCAGGGGAGGAAAACCCACATACCCACAAAGCCAGGGGAGGAATCCCACATACCCACAAAGCCAGGGAAGAAACCCACATCTTCTTGAGGTTATCTTGAGATGATTTCGGGGCTTTAGTGTCCCCGCGGCCCGGTCCTCGACCAGGCCTCCACCCCCAGGAAGCAGCCCGTGACAGCTAACACCCAGGTACCTATTTTACTGCTAGGTAACAGGGGCATAGGGTGAAAGAAACTGCATATTGTTTCTCGCCGGCGCCTGGGCTCGAACCCAGGACCACAGGATCACAAGCCCAGCGTACTGTCAGCTCGGCCGACCGGCTCCTGAGTTGTGTAAAACCCTGGTTTGTGTCTCGGAGAGGCTGCAGGATCCAGTAAGTTCAGTAGAACTTCGGTTTCAACTCTTTTGACCATGTCGTAGCTCAGAGGCAGCGTCTGGGATGCTCTCGAACGCAGGTTCGAATCCTCGTCACGGCCCTTGTGGATTTGTTCAGTCATAACCAACTTTTGAAAACTAATTGAACATACGCATCAACAAATGTCCCAAAAACTTACATTTTGTTAACTGAAACCTGTCAACACCTGTCAACACCTGCCAACACCTGCCAGACACCCGCGAGGCCACTGTGGCCTCAGCATGTGTTACCTCCACTACATAATTCACTATGTAGGGGGACAGGAAGCCAGAGTGTATGCGATTGATGAAGTTCAGGCCACCCAAAAGGTGGCACGGGCATGAATAACCCGTAATGAGTGTATTCATACACGGTAGACTTGTATATCGAGGTCCCCCCACCCCCACCCCCCCCCCCCTAAGGGCGAATCACTGACCTCGTCCAGGATACAACCTACTCACACTCCTAGGTGAACAAAAGCATTAGGTGAAATGAAATGTGCCCAACCACTTCAGTCCCGCCCTGGAATCGAACCCGGAATTCTCGATTGTACGTCGAGAACGAAGCCCACTGTACTACCGGGACCCCATACACCAGACGGCGAGATGACAGGCGCCAAGACATATCTAAGGAAAATATATAAGCAATGGAGTTATGGAACCTGAACCGTTAGACACCATTGTATTGGGAGAGTCGAACCCCCACCGTCTCAGGTGGTAGGGGTTCGACTCCCACAATCACCCTTCAACCAATTGAAGGTTGAAAAGCGCTCCAATTCACCAAAACGTTATTGATATTACGCCCCCAACCAACCAACCCCCCCCCCTCACCGACCAGACCCGACCCGACCACCGACCCGACCCGACCCCTAAAGGTCCGTGCTAGAAGAAATGGAAGCCAAAAATGTTTAGCGAGGTTACCCCTCAGATATGACTTACAATTGAGTGAAACGTCGGACGGAGGTGTAGGGGGAGGGGAGTGCCATAGTGCCAGGGGGAGTGCCGGGGGGGGAGTGCCAGGGGGGGGAGTGCCAGGGGAGGAGTGCCAGGGGGGAGGGGTGCCACTCACAGGCACTCAAGACCGTCACTGGTAGAGCTCGCTCCTCTCCTCCCAGCCTGCCTGCCGGGGCCCAAATTATTACTGAGGAAAGTTGTCGACACGTCTTAAAGACGCGGCTGGAGAACGTCTTGTCGGCCCCGACCACCGGGTGACTCTGCCCGAGCAGGGGCGTGGTGGAGAGGGAGGTCGTCCAGGGCCAGAGAGAGAGAGAGAGAGGTCGTCCAGGGCCAGAGAGAAAGAGAGGTCGTCCAGGGCCAGAGAGAAAGAGAGGTCGTCCAGGGCCAGAGAGAGAGATCGTCCAGGGCCAGAGAGAGAGATCGTCCAGGGCCAGAGAGAGAGAGAGAGAGAGAGGTCGTCCAGGGCCAGAGAGAGAGAGAGGTCGTCCAGGGCCAGAGAGAGAGAGAGGTCGTCCAGGGCCAGAGAGAGAGAGAGGTCGTCCAGGGCCAGAGAGAGAGAGGTCGTCCAGGGCCAGAGAGAGAGAGGTCGTCCAGGGCCAGAGAGAGAGAGGTCGTCCAGGGCCAGAGAGAGAGAGGTCGTCCAGGGCCAGAGAGAGGTCGTCCAGGGCCAGAGAGAGAGAGAGAGGGGTCGTCGAGGGCCAGAAGCTCCACCACCAATGTGTTGCCCGCCTATAGTAATCACAGTTACTATAAACAGTAACAAAGTCCTGCCCGACACAAAGATATCTGGACTATCATTACTGTCCACACATGAGCCAGGATATCCCACCCAGTGTACAGCACACAGCACAACACACAACACAGCACAATACACAACACAGCACAATACACAATACACAACACACCTACAATACACAACACACCTACAATCACATGATAACTGGACCTTTCAGTGGGACACAGACAACAGTTTAATGACAAAATCCATCCGCCCAATTTTTTTTCATTGATATACATTGATTGTGTGATTTGTGTTTCAGTACGTTTAATGGTAGGTTCCTGCTAATTGGGGTGGACGGTAGAGCGACGGTCTCGCTTCATGCAGGTCGGCGCTCAATCCCCAAACGTCCACAAGTGGTTGGACACCATTCTAACAACCCCACCACGTCCCATCCCAAATCCTTATCCTGACCCCTTCCAAGAGTTATACAGTCGTAATGGCTTGGTGCCCTGATAAATCCCTCCCTCCTGCTCCTGCGCTATGGAAAAAGCTGATATATATAAACTGAAACCACATCTAAAACGCAGTCAAATTTCACTATACACACTATTGCCGGAACAACCATGGACATCTTCTTCTTGAGGTTATCTTGAGATGATTTCGGGGCTTTTAGTGTCCCCGCGGCCCGGTCCTCGACCAGGCCTCCACCCCCAGGAAGCAGCCCGTGACAGCTGACTAACACCCAGGTACCTATTTACTGCTAGGTAACAGGGGCATAGGGTGAAAGAAACTCTGCCCATTTGTTTCTGCCTCGTGCGGGAATCGAACCCGCGCCGCAGAATTACGAGTCCTGCGCGCTATCCACCAGGCTACGAGGCCCCAGATCTTCAACATAAAATTAGATAGTTTTCTTCAAGGAGTGCCGGACCATCCGGGCTGTTGTGGGTATGGACCTTCCAAACAAGAGATGTCGTACCATTGATAATACTCTAAGACACTAGTGCTCTCTAGGGTGGAATATTGTTGCAGAATAACAGTCCCATTCAAAGCCGGAGAAATTGCTGAACTGGAGAGCAAACAAAGATCCTTTATTTCCAGAATCCACTCTACCTTGAGGTGCTTCCGGGGCTTAGCGTCCCCGCGGCCCGGTCGTCGACCAGGCCTCCTGGTTGCTGGACTGATCAACCAGGCTGTTGGACGCGGCTGCTCGCAGCCTGACGTATGAGTCACAGCCTGGTTGATCAGGTATCCTTTGGAGGTGCTTATCCAGTTCTCTCTTGAACACTGTGAGGGGTCGGCCAGTTATGTCCCGTATGTGTAGTGGAAGCGTGTTGAACAGTCTCGGGCCTCTGATGTTGATAGTTCTCACTTGAACACTGTGAGGGGTCGGCCAGTTATGTCCCTTATGTGTAGTGGAAGCGTGTTGAACAGTCTCGGGCCTCTGATGTTGATAGTTCTCTCTTGAACACTGAGGGGTCGGCCAGTTATGTCCCATATGTGTAGTGGAAGCGTGTTGAACAGTCTCGGACCTCTGATGTTGATAGAGTTCTCTCTCAGAGTACCTGTTGCACCTCTGCTTTTCAACGGGGGTATTCTGCACATCCTGCCATGTCTTCTGGTCTCATGCGATGTTATTTCTGTGTGCAGGTTTGGGACCAGCCCCTCTAATATTTTCCACGTGTAAATTATTATGTATCTCTCCCGCCTGCGCTCAAGGGAGTACAGATTTAGGCTCTTTAGTCGGTCCCAGTCTATAAAACATTAAATTATTGGGGCTGATTAAAAGTTCTAAATCTGTATTCTCTAGAGCGCAGGTGAGAGATACACAATTTTACACGGGAAAAATATTCGAGGAGCTGGTCCCAAACCTGCACATGGAAACAACATCACATGAGACCAGAAGGCATGGCAGGATGTGCAGAATACCACCATTGAAGAGCAGAGATGCAACAGGTACTCTGAGAGAGAACTCTATCAACATCAGAGGCCCGAGACTGTTCAACACGCTTCCACTACACATAAGGGACATAACTGGCCGACCCCTCACAGTGTTCAAGAGAGAACTATCAACATCAGAGGCCCGAGACTGTTCAACACGCTTCCACTACACATAAGGGGCATAACTGGCCGACCCGTCACAGTGTTCAAGAGAGAACTCTGTCAACATCAGAGGCCCGAGACTCTTCAACACGCTTCCACTACACATAAGGGACATAACTGGCCGACCCCTCACAGTGTTCAAGAGAGAACTATCAACATCAGAGGCCCGAGACTGTTCAACACGCTTCCACTACACATAAGGGACATAACTGGCCGACCCCTCACAGTGTTCAAGAGAGAACTATCAACATCAGAGGCCCGAGACTGTTCAACACGCTTCCACTACACATAAGGGACATAACTGGCCGACCCCTCACAGTGTTCAAGAGAGAACTATCAACATCAGAGGCCCGAGACTGTTCAACACGCTTCCACTACACATAAGGGGCATAACTGGCCGACCCGTCACAGTGTTCAAGAGAGAACTCTGTCAACATCAGAGGCCCGAGACTGTTCAACACGCTTCCACTACACATAAGGGACATAACTGGCCGACCCCTCACAGTGTTCAAGAGAGAACTATCAACATCAGAGGCCCGAGACTGTTCAACACGCTTCCACTACACATAAGGGACATAACTGGCCGACCCCTCACAGTGTTCAAGAGAGAACTATCAACATCAGAGGCCCGAGACTGTTCAACACGCTTCCACTACACATAAGGGACATAACTGGCCGACCCCTCACAGTGTTCAAGAGAGAACTATCAACATCAGAGGCCCGAGACTGTTCAACACGCTTCCACTACACATAAGGGGCATAACTGGCCGACCCGTCACAGTGTTCAAGAGAGAACTCTGTCAACATCAGAGGCCCGAGACTGTTCAACACGCTTCCACTACACATAAGGGACATAACTGGCCGACCCCTCAGTGTTCAAGAGAGAACTATCAACATCAGAGGCCCGAGACTGTTCAACACGCTTCCACTACACATAAGGGACATAACTGGCCGACCCCTCACAGTGTTCAAGAGAGAACTATCAACATCAGAGGCCCGAGACTGTTCAACACGCTTCCACTACACATAAGGGGCATAACTGGCCGACCCGTCACAGTGTTCAAGAGAGAACTCTGTCAACATCAGAGGCCCGAGACTGTTCAACACGCTTCCACTACACATAAGGGACATAACTGGCCGACCCCTCACAGTGTTCAAGAGAGAACTATCAACATCAGAGGCCCGAGACTGTTCAACACGCTTCCACTACACATAAGGGACATAACTGGCCGACCCCTCACAGTGTTCAAGAGAGAACTATCAACATCAGAGGCCCGAGACTGTTCAACACGCTTCCACTACACATAAGGGACATAACTGGCCGACCCCTCACAGTGTTCAAGAGAGAACTGGATAAAAACCATCAAAGAATCCGTGATCATCCAGGCTGTGACCAGCCGCATCCAACAGTCTAATTGACCAGACCAACCGGGAGACCACAATCGACCTGATAATGGTCCAGGACAGACCGAAACATCGTCGTCTCTTCACTTTCTAATGTACGGTTTGGTCAAGAACCATGAGGCGTGGTCAGAGACCGGGACGCAAGGCTGTTGATCCCCGGAAGCTACAGAAGGTAGCCACAAGGTAGGGGAGTGTGGTGAGGGCTCCTCCCACCCGTCCCCTACACCTGGGAGTGTGAGGGGAAGGTGGTGGTGGTAAACCCAGGGGCGGAGTGCTGCTGACGGAGGCCCAGTTCCCGCAACATTAAAGGGAACCTGTCGCTGCTCCCGGCGCTGCTGTGTCCGCCCCGGCACCCGCCTCAACACAGCCCCAACACCTCAGGTTAAAACTGTAATATGCGCTACCCATTCAAAGGTAATTCGTAGAATAATTTGTGTAATAAGGTTACCGAGTATAAGTCTCGGGCAGCCTTATAAGGGTCCAGGACGGACCGCAACGTCCTTACTCATTACAAATGTGTAGCTTGGCTTACTGTATGTTAGAGGACAACCTCATAAATTATCTAACACATTTCCATGGAAGTAAACATTCACTGGAATGTCTACGTCCACGGAAGTGTGCATGACAATTTATATGACGTGGGTGTGTATGACAATTTATATGGCGTGGGTGTGGATGACAATTTATATGGCGTGGGTGTGGATGACAATTTATATGGCGTGGGTGTGGATGACAATTTATATGGCGTGGGCGTGGATGACAATTTATATGGCGTGGGTGTGGATGACAATTTATATGGCGTGGGTGTGGATGACAATTTATATGGCGTGGGTGTGGATGACAATTTATATGGCGTGGGTGTGGATCATTAAGTCCCATGAGCTTCAGCAGTAGTCGGGGGCTAAGTGGAAAATTCCACTTTGGCAGCTTCTGGAAACTTTCCTTATTACGCCTACTCAATAGCTCGCTTGACAGACTTCGGCCTCACACACGTCGTGTCCCCGGTTCGAGTCTCCTAAGAGCCGAGGTGAACAGAACAACATGTTCAACAGAGGTCAATTCAAATTCCTCAACTAAGGACACATTTTTATTACTTTAGAAACAAGAAAAAACGTCTAACATACTCAGGAATTACGTAGTGTGACGACCTAACGTCTAATGGGGACAACAGGACAGGAAACATGTATAGGGATGTTAACCATGTACACCTCCACAGTGGTGCCCCACACACCATAGGAGAGTCGTCTGACTCTTACCCCAATACCCGACAGCTCTCCTGACAGCCAGGGCCTCTATGCCACCAACCCAAGAGGCATCAAGACCCTGGCTGACCAGGTTCGAATCCTTCAAGAGTCAAACGATATTATATATATATATATATATATATATATATATATATATATATATATATATATATATATATATATATATATATATATATATATGCCATGCAACCTCTGAAGAGACAACTAACACAACACCTATACCCCCTATTAGACTATTTTACAGGAACTTCTTTTCCACAGCTCATAAAACAGAGGAAAGGGTCCTGAAAGATATTGTTAATAGAAACGTTATCCCTACAGACAAAAATCAGAGGATACAACTGACGATTTACTATAAAACCAGAAAAACGGCCAGCCTACTCATGAGAAACTCTCCAGACACGAAACAGAACGCTTTAAAAGAGACTAACGTCGTCTATGCCTTCAAATGCCCACTTGGGGACTGTAAGCTCCAAAAAACCCAGTATATAGGCAAGACAACAACATCTCTTTCTAGGCGTTTAACGATGCATAAACAACAGGGCTCCATTAAGGAACATATAATCTCTTCCCATAACCAAACCATCGCCAGAGAAATCCTAGTAAACAACACAGAAATCATCGATAGATACAGCGATAGCAGGCGGCTTGACGTTTGCGAGGCACTACACATCAAGAAGTCAACACCAGCAATCAACAGCCAATTATTGCACAACTATATTCTACCCACCTCAAGACTCCGCTCCAATATAGAAGCATCAAGAAATATGGACCAATAGGCTTTCTACAAACACTTCTATTCAATATCCATTGTTTCGTGTTCTGTCTTGTGTTGATACTTTTAATACCCTATTAATATCCTCTAATGCCACATCATCCTTCCCACCTCACTCAAATGTAATGCCACATCACCCTTCCCACCTCACTCAAAAGTAGATATAAAATCAGGGAAATGCAAGTTCTAATTAGTTGTGTATTTGTGAAGTCTTTGAAAATGTAATAAGTTTTACGAAACGCGCCCGTGTCGCGTCAGACTAGAAATAAAAATGAATTTTGGAGAAGTGATTTTTGATTTACCTCCAACAGTGAAGCATAATGTACGAAAGATTGAGAAAATTCGTGTTAGAATTATTAATCTTACTTTTTCGGTCATATTTAATAAAATATGTCTACAGGAAAGACTGCTACCAAAATATACTAATGTTAAAGTGCACGACCCAGCAGCAAGGAATCAAGCCTTCACGATAAAATATCGCCAGGATCTGATTCGTGATCAGATATACAAGGCAGAGAATGAAATCAAAGACAAAAAAACGCAACTACTTCATGCTACAAACGAGTGGAGAAATAGCAACATCGACCATAGTATCCGTACCCGCATTGAACAACACCTCGA